>NC_086447.1:928090821-928260821 GCF_028390025.1 Pseudophryne corroboree
GAGAGATAGATAGATAGATAGATAGATAGATAGATAGATAGATAGATAGATAGATAGATAGATAGATAGATAGATATGTATGATGTGAATGGCGAAATATACTCTGTACAGCGCTGCAGAATATGTGTGCGCTATATGAATAAATGGTAATAAATAATAAATTAATAAATCTTGCAGATCTAAAGAGTTGTCAGTAACTTACTAAGAGGGTAATTCAGTTACTGGTGATGTGTCGTCAGGAGTCGCCGCGATGCCGGCTGCGCACATAGCTTGTGGCGGATAAGCAGTCTGCGATGGTGGTACTAACAATTTGGAATTTACCGCAAAATAGTCTTGAAAGAGAACTGAGACGCTAAGGAATGGGGGAAACTGCGTTATAAAGATGTGATCACTTTATATCCTCAATGTGCCCATAAAAAACAAAGAAAACTTTGCCGTGAACAAATCACAGACTCCGCCATTGGCTCATGTAGTAAGATGATAAATGAAATGAGAAATCGTCTCTAGTTCTGTTTGGTAAACGTTGCTATGGAGATCCGCCGTTGTTATAACCCAAACGTTTCCTTTATTAAACATGAAACCGGCATAACGGAATCATAACGGGCTTACAATGAATCCATCATTCATTTCTCCCCAATCTTATGGTACCACCCTGAACTTGATATTTCTAATAGATGGATATTCATATTGTGTTTGTATGAAATTATATGACCATATAAGGCTCTAAGGGGCAGATTGATCAAAGCTTGGAGAGAGATAAAGTACAAAGCTCCTAACTGTCATTATTCAAACACAGCCTGTAACATGACAGTTAGGAGCTGATTGGCTGGCACTTTATCTCTGTCCGAGTTTTGATACATCTGTTGCCAGGTGCCAATCATACATTTAGAATGAGCCCCTGCAGATTGGAGGGCACCAACAGAGGCTCCTCCTCTAACACCCCCTGCCCAATGTGTCCACGTGCGGTGAGTGCAAGCTAACAGAAGTGTACAAATGTGACCGTGATACCAACGCCGGGATCCCGGCATCCGAAAATCCCGTCGGTCCAACAGGGACTATTCCCACTTGTCGGTGTCCGCAACACCCATAGAGTGCGAATAGAACATGTGGCGAGCGCAATGAGCCACCGAGCCCGCTGCGTGGCAAGCATAGTGACAGGGGCTTTGTAGCACTCGACCACCCGCCACCGGCCATCCAGCAGCCGGGATCTCGCCATCGGTACCCAACCAATACAAATACTGGCATGTCAGGCTGAAGCAATAAGGGCACGCCGGGGAAATGCAGTGGTAGGGGCCCATGTTTAGGGGTGTGGCCAGTCTCCAGAGGGGGTGTGGCCAGCCATCGCATGTATAATTCAAGTGCACAGTCTAGACTCTGATCCCTGTAGTATACCCCCATCGGGAACGATGTCCTTTCTTTCCACTCCACGTGCCTTCACTAGTGGTAAAATCATGTACAGTGCCCTGCCAGTGGGTAAGGGGCGTAGATGTGAGACATCAGCGGGTAGCATATGGTGTAACAGAGCAGTACATTGTGCCTCCTGCCATGTGGGGCACAGGTGACTGTTGCAGACTGTATAGGACCTTTGTTCCCTATTAGTGCAGTACGGAAGTATAAAACCTCATCTGTCCCCACCGTATATTCGTCACCTTCCTAGTTGCTGACTTCAGGCAGAGCGCGTTACACAACCAAGCCGTGCGGTGATACAAGACGCAGAGCCCTTTTCCTGGGAAAGCTGAAGCTGTTTCCTGGTGTCTCTATCCTCTACCATACAGTAATAGTGCAGTGTCAGACCGCCCTGGGGTGAGTCTGAGGCCATGACCTTCTGATGTCATCATTATCCCGATATCATCATCTTTCTGTATTGCAGATCAGTTTCCTCATGTGAGGCAGTGCACAGTACAGGCGTCGCGCTCGGTAGTGGATCACAGGGTCGACCATAGTTAGGTCGACAGCCATTAGATCGACCACTATTGGTTGACACAGTCATTAGGTCGACACGGACAAGGTCGACGTGGAAAAAGGTCAACATGAGCTTTTAAAAAAATGTTGGTGTAATTTTCGGGTGTGGTTCATCAAATCGACAGTATCTAGGTCGACAATGTTTAGGTCGACAGTCACTAGGTCGACATGGAAGGAAGGTCGACAGGGTTTCTAGGTCGACATGTGCTAGGTCGACAGGTCTAAAGGTCGACATGAGGTTGTTGTTGTTTTGTGTCGTTTTCTTCGTAGAGTGACCGGGATCCCAAATTAGTGCACCGCATCCCCTCGCATGGTGCTTCGCTCCGCTACCGCTTCGCTCGGCACACTTTACCGTTCCAATCGTAGTCCACGTGGATCGTTAAGTATGAAAAAATTCAAAGAAAGAAAAAAAATGTGAAAAACTCATGTCGACCTTTAGACCTGTCGACCTAGCACATGTCGACCTAGAGAAACCCTGTCGACCTTCCATCCATGTCGACCTAGTGACTGTCGACCTATAGTGGTCGACCTAAACATTGTCGACCTAGATACTGTCGATCTTCAGACCGGATCCCGTAATTTTCTTCGTAAAAGTGACCGGGAACCCCAATTAGGGCACCGTGTCCCTTCGCATTGGGCAAGGTGCCTCGCTCTGCTACCGCTGCGCTCAGCACAGGTTACCATTCCCAATCGTAGTCCACGTGGATCGTAAAGTATGAAAAAGTTCAAATAAAATGAGAAAAAAAGTGAAAAACTCATGTTGACCTTTTTCTATGTCGGCATAGTGACCGCATCGACCTAATGCATGTCGACCAATAGTGGTTGACCTAATGGGGGAGATTCAAATGTTTGAAAAGTCAGTTGGGAGTCTGTTTTTTCCTATCTAAAGGCCCGTACACACTGGTCGATATATCGGCCGTTCTCTTGAACGGCCGATATATCGCGGGACCGTCGGCCAGTGTGTACGGCCGATACGTTTGTGAACTCCGTCGTTCACAGACGTATCGCGTCGGCCGCGCAGCACAGCCGACGGCCAATATATCTAACGATATATTGGCGCGTCGCTGTGTGTGTACAGGGCGGTCGGCCGACCGCCCGTACACATGCTGCGGCGGCCGGCGGTGATTGACAGCTGAACTGGGCGGGCGTGTGTGCACGCCCGCCCAGTTCATGACGTCAGTCCCCGATGGATCGAACAGTGTGTATGCTGAACACACTGCTCGATCCGTCCATAGATATATCTGCAGATCAATTGATCTGCAGATATATCTATTAGTGTGTACCCACCTTAATAGACAGACTCCCAACCGACTTTTCAAACATTTGAATCTCCTCCAATGACTGTTGACCTAAGTGTGGTCGACCTAGAGAACAGATACCGTCGCGCTCTGGGTGGATTGGGAATGAGTACCCCCCACATTGTAAGATATGGAGATGAATTGCATGGGCCATGTTTACAAATAAGGGGCTTGCTGAGAAGTTGCAATTAAATTAGGCGTGTAATGGGTCCGATTCGTGTTTGTAAGTAAAGCAAAAAGGCAAGCAACTGGGCAAAACCATGCTGCACTGCAGGTGGGGCAGATGTAACATGTGCAGAGAGAGTCAGATTTGGTCGGGGTGTGTTCAAACCGAAATCTAAATTGCAGTGTAAGAATAAAGTGGTCTGACATTTGTGGGCTACATGCAAAAGCAGCCAGTATTTACCCTGCACAGAAACTGTATAAACATATTTACTCCCCCACATTGCAACATGGTTTGTTCCAGACATAAAGGGGTTCATTCCGAGTTGATCGTAGCTGTGCTACATTTAGACATACTGACATGCGGGGGGACGCCCAGCACAGGGCTAGTCCGCCCCGCATGTCACTGCCACCCCGCCCCCGCAAAAGTGCAAAGGCATCGCACAGCGGCGATGCCTTTGCACTTCAAGAGTAGCTCCCGGCCAGCGCAGCTTTAGCGTGCTGGCTGGGAGCTACTCATCGCTCTCCGGCCCGCAGCGGCTGCGTGTGATGTCACACAGCCGCTGCGGCCCGTCCTCCGTTCGGTCCGGCCACGCTGCTCCCATGAAACGGTGGCCAAACGCAGCAGTTCTGCCCCCTCCCGCCCAGCGACCGCCTCTGCCTGTCAATCAGGCAAAGGCGATCGCAGCCCTGCTACGGCCTTCGGCCATCTGGCATGCGCCGGCTCTCTACGGCGCCGGCGCAGTAGAGACCTGTTCGCTCAGCTGCAACAAACAGCAGCGAGTGAATGGGTCAGAATGACCCCCCCAAATTACTTGATTTTGTCCTAACCACTCACGGTATGGTGCAGTCACCATGCTGGCACTTGTAGTTCCATCGCTGCCAGACAGCCGCAGGCTTCTGTTGTAGTGTACACCATAGACTTCTCTGTCTGGAAATCAAACTGGTTAATTACTAATCCGACACTAAAAATAAATCGGTCAACTTCTGTAATTATAAGCCAGAAAGTGCTATATATATACATCTGGTGAACTTTGTACCGTAAGCGCCGGCCATATCTCTGCGCAGGATTTCTGGCTGACGTATGTCATTACTGAAGCAGAAACTTGTGGAGTCTGATTCACCTCGTCACTTAGCTTTTATTTTGTGCCCTAGACCTCATGCGTCTTCTGTTATAGGAAGCGTGCACCCACAACAACACCCCACCAGCCCCGCAACCCACCCAGTAACGCAAATGTGAATCCCCCCTGTAACTTGGGTTTGTTCTGCCTCAAATGCGTAAGGCCCACAAGGTTCTGTTAGAGACAAAGGTGGTCATTCCGAGTTGTTCGCTCGCTAGCTGCTTTTAGCAGCCGTGCAAATGCTAAGCCGCCGCCCTCTGGGAGTGTATTTTAGCTTAGCAGAAGTGCGAACGAAAGGATCGCAGCGCGGCAACAAAAAAAGATTGTGCAGTTTCTGAGCAGCTCCAGACCTCCTCAGCGCTTGCGATCACTTCAGACTGTTCAGTTCCTGTTTTGACGTCACGAACGCGCCCTGCGTTCGGCCAGCCACGCCTGCGTTTCACCAGGCACGCCTGCGTTTGTATCTGACACGCCTGCGTTTTTACACACACTCCCAGAAAACGGTCAGTTACCTCCCAGAAACACCCACTTCATGTCAATCACTCTGCGGCCAGCAGTGCGACTGAAAAGTTTAGCTAGACCTTGTGTGAAACTACTTCGGCTGTTGTGAAAGTACGTTGCGCGTGCGCATTGTGCCGCATGTGCAGAAGTGGCGCTTTTTTTACTAAACGTTGCGCTGCAAACGAAAACAGCTAGCGAACAACTCAGAATGACCCCCAAAGGGGGATATTCAGTTGTTTGAAAAGTCAGTTGGGTGTCCATTTTTTCCTATCTAATAGACCGGAAAAAAACAGACATCAAACCGACTTTTCAAACATTTGAATTCCTCCCAAAGAGTGCTGTTTGCATCGGGTCTATCGCAAGCACTGGCCACTTGGCATGGGATGCCCGAAGTTCTGCCAGTTTGGGGAAGAAAAGGATGGTGATTACATATGTAGTAGTGCGGGGGGAGGGGTAATATATCAATCAAATGCAGTGTAAAAAAACGCAATGGGATAAGTAGTACTATGTAGTCTCTTTGTGCCTTCTCTCTTTATTTAATGGCTATGCCGCTCTTGGCCAGTCAGGTAGATTACAGGTGTAATTGTTGTATATAGGGGGTAATTCCAAGTTGTACGCAGCAGGAATTTTGTTAGCAGTTGGGCAAAACCATGTGCACTGCAGGGGAGGCAGATGTAACATGTGCAGAGAGAGTTAGATTTAGGTGTGGTGAGTTCAATCTGCAATCTAAATTGCAGTGTAAAAATAAAGCAGCCAGTATTTACCCTGCACAGAAACAATATAACCCACCCAAATCTAACTCTCTCTGCACATGTTACATCTGCCCCCCTGCAGTGCACATGGTTTTGCCCAACTGCTAACAAAATTCCTGCTGCGGTCAACTTGGAATTACCCCCATAGATTCCTGCATTGTATCCTTAGTGTTTGCAAGTTACAGGAGCGTAAGGTAAAAGTAGAGGCAGCCATCTGTCTTATTAATGAGAATGCGTTTCCCATAGTGCTTTGTGCTTCGGTTCATAGACGCCATTTTCAGAACGCCGCAGGATGATAAGATGCGCTAATCTTTCCTTTATAGGGTAGGTTTGGAAAAGAACTGCCCCCTGAGTAACCGTGCAATTGTCTTCTGCTTTTAGAAAAATGATGCTCCAACACCCAGGACAAGCATCCGCTGCGGAGGTCAGCGCGACCGCGATCGTCCCGTGTCTGTCCCCAACCATGACCTTCGCCTTTGAAGACTTCACCAACCTGACTCCCCTGGTTAAAGAAGAACTGAGGTTCGCCATCCAGAACAAGTGCCTGTCCAGCCGACCGCCCTGCTCATTGGACAACGTCATTGTCGCCGACAGGCCGATCGAGTTGTCCATTTCTAAGAGAGAGGTGCGTTGTGCCAACGCTTAGACTTCTGCTACAGCTGTTCTGTAATAGGGTGTAGCGCCAGTCACTCATATAGATAGCAGCCAATCAGATGCTTGTTCCATTTATATCTCTTTCTTTTTTCTTTTTTTTGTGTGGAATATTTGACAATAGTTAAAAATCCTGTTCCCAGTTTTAAATGTCCCGCTACTGGAATACTGGAACGCGATACTACAGTGGTGATTTAAATGTATTTTTAAGACCAATTAGAGGGCCAGATTCCTGTTTGGCGGCGGTAGCGGCTCATGCCGATAAGTAACGCAGTGCGATACTTTGCCAGCGATTAACAGTCTACCATTTGGGGCGCTGACGGTCTAAGGGTGGAGATTTCCTGGCCTTTTGGTAGGTCTTGCGTGACCCCAAAGCTTGCGCCCCCAGACAGAGATGATCCAGTCCTACCTCCTAGGTTGCAGCTCGGATCAATAATGTATACAGGAGGCGTGATACCTCCTTCTGCATTACCATATTAGCACTATCGCTGCTGCTGCTTCCATGTACGCTTCACTGGCCCCGGCAGTATGAAAGCAGCGGTCATCCCAAGTAACCTGAAGATTACGCAGGTGATCGATGTTCATGCAGAGTAATCCAATTCTGCATCTTCAGACACAGCAGCGGGAATCAGAATCCATCGGGAGGTGTCTACAAGACGCCTCCTGCAGCACATTATCGCACGCCCGCTGCGTCTTCTGAGTCTGGCGCACTTGTGGCTACAGGAGAGAGTATGGCAGAACATTTGCAAAAACTATGAAACCAAACATCCAAACAAACTTTTCTGCGCCATGCAGTATGTGAAACTTGGCGTCACTTTCTGTGTGTTTATATGTGGATGGAGGAGAAATATTTGTCCCGTTTTACGTATAACAGTAAAAAATTCATCTGAAAATTTCTGATTTTTATAAAAAAAAAGTTGCAGAATCTAAAATTTTAATGAAACTGCGTTACCTGTATAGTTGTAGCGTTCTGCCGTAATGGTATAGACGTCTCACTGGAGGAAAAGGATAATTGCACAGACACTCTACAGTATCCAAGAAATGAGCAGGTTACGTGTTAAAGAGCCAACCGCACCACTTCTGCTGTGCAGGAACTGTATCACTTCTGCTGTGCAGGAACTGTATCACTCCTGCTGCTTGTATCACTTCTCAAATCCAATGTCTGTGGCCAGCGACAGTCGTACTTGTTGCAAAGGACATTGTGTCACTGGGAAATACAGTGATGCCTTACAGTAAGCTCCCTTAGCCGCTAGTGTCAAAATATACCGCTTTTAATGCCTGTGAAATCATTATGGACAGGAAAAAATGGAACCTATTGGCGCCAATGAGCCCATACTTACTGTCTGGAGAAAACGTTTCGCTGCTGTTTTGTGCACCCTGGTCAGAGCTGGCCCTAACCAATATGATGCCCTAGGCAAGATTTTGGCTGGTGCCCCCTAGCACCGCCACTGGTTCCACTTCTGACCTTGCACCTCTTTCCCAGCACCACCACCCCATACCCATAGCAGTCCTTATTTTGGTGTTTGTACCCCCTATAATTTAAATAGGAACAGTTCGCACATTTGGCGCACAGCCCAAAAAGAGGTGTGCTTTTGCTGGCAAGGGGCATGGCCACACAATAGTAACCCCAATTCCAATTACGCCACACAGTACTGCAACTTTATTCACATTTTATCTTGCGATAGTGTCCATAATTCATATTACATCACACAGTAGTATCACTTTACCTTATAAACGTTACATTAGAGCCCCTTATTCACATTACATCACACTGAATTGCTCCTTATTCACATTACACCACACCCTATTGCTCTTTATTCACATTAGATGACACAGTAATGATCTTTCTATACGCAACGCCACATAGTAGAGCACCTTATACTTATACACATAATGCCACACATTAGTAATGCATTTATACACAATTCCACACAGTAATGCCACTTACACATATGAGACACATTATTAATGTCTTTATAAACATAATGCACCTTACACAGTATGACAACCTTTATTAATGCCGTTTTACACATAATGTCCCTTACACATTTGCTGCACATTATTAGTGCCCCTATACACATAATGACACACATACAGTAGTACCCTGTTACACATGTGCTGCACATTATTAATGCCCCTATACACATAATGACACACATGGTGCCCCCTACACATTTGCTGCACATTATTAGTGCCCCTATACACATAATGACACACATACAGTAGTACCCTGTTACACATATGCTGCACATTATTAATGCCCTTATACACATAATGACACACATAGTGCCCCCTACACATTTGCTGCACATTATTAGTGCCCCTATACACATAATGACACATACAGTAGTACCCTGTTACACATATGCCGCACATTATTAGTGCCCCTATACACATAATGACACACATACAGTAGTACCCTGTTACACATTTGCTGCACATTATTAGTGCCCCTATACACATAATGACACACATACAGTAGTACCCTGTTACACATATGCCGCACATTATTAATGCCCTTATACACATAATGACACACATAGTGCCCTTTACACATATGTTGCACATTATTAATGCATTTTTACATGACACACATAATGCTCCTTACACATATTCCGAACACTACTGCACAACCAACCCACTCACATGCACACAGCAATCACACTTCCACTTAGAGATGAGCGGATTCGGTTTTACTCGGTTTTACTCGGTTCTCAAAACGGCATCTTATTGGCTCACGGATGTCACGTGTTTTGGATAGCCAATAAGATGCCGTTTTGAGAACCGAGTAAAACCGAGTAAAACCACTAACACTGTGACCTCTGCCTCTGCTTGGATACAGATGTGTCCTCATAAATCTTGCCTCAATGCTAACGTTGGGCACTTTTTTTTAATGAAAATGCATCTTATTTGCATTGCTATGTGGCTAGGATGCACAAGCAGCTTCTGCTGATTAAACTGATATGCAGCATGCATATATACTGTGTGAGACTGTGGCTGTATCTGCATATGAACTGCTACACACAGAATATAGGCATGCCGCATATCATTTTAATCAGCAGAAGCCCCAGGCAATTGCATAGTTTGCCTATGCTTATGGCCAGCTCTGACCCTGGGCGGCCCATGTTCTTGTGTACCTGTCAGGGCATTCCCTGAGAATATCACCTAATTAAGTGACCATCTCCTGTTACTTTTCCAGTTTGTGCCAGAGGAAGACGATAGGAAGAAGAGGAGGAGAGAACGGAACAAAGTTGCAGCTGCAAAGTGCCGGAACAAAAAAAAGGAGAAGACGGAAAGTTTACAGAAGGTGAGAGAACCCCATACAAGTCGGCACTTGCGTTTATCCCTTGTCCCCGCTCCGCTGTCTTACACCTTACTGACGTGAAGAACTTCCGCTGTGGTCCCACATTATCTCTGACAGTGCACTTGTCACCTGTCCACACTGCAGGCGCCCGTTTTGAGACTGCAGCCTATCCCTTCGCTAGAACCTGTCACGCCAGTGAGGATGCGTTCTCAAAACGGCTGCCTCTGTAGACGGCAGGGATGTCACTGATTCGATTTTGCAACTCAATGTCTGGGTCAAGAAGTAAAGTCCTATTTCTAGAGTTCGCTTAATGGTGGTCATTCCGAGTTGATCGCTAGCTGCTTTCGTTCGCAGCGCAGCGATCAGGCAAAAAAACTGTAGTTCTGCGCATGTGTATGCAGCACAATGTGCAGGCGCGTCGTACTATTACAGCGAAGCTTTTCAGTCGCACTGCTGATCGGTGAGTGATTGACAGGAAGTGGGTGTTTCTGTGTGGTAACTGACCGTTTTCAGGGAGTGAGTGAAAAAACGTAGGCGTGCCGGATAAAAATGCAGGCGTGGCTGGCGAAACGTAGCCGTGGCTGGCCGAACGCAGGGCGTGTTCGTGACGTCAAAACAGGAACTAAATAGTCTGCAGTGATCACAAGCACTGAGTAGGTCTGGAGCTACTCCGAAGCTGCACAAAATTATTTTGTAGCCGCTGTGCGATCCTTTCGTTTGCACTTCTTCTAAGCTAAGATACACTCTCAGAGGGCAGCGGCATAGCGTTTGCACGGCTGCTAAAAGCAGCTAGCGAGCAATCAACTCGGAATGAGGGCCAATATCTTAATTGTTTCGGCTAAATAGCTTCCTGCATTATTTAAGTATACATTAGTTACAGAAGGAAATTGGAATCCGTAGGAAAACCCCTATAATACACCTTAACCTTTAACCTGTCCCTGATAAGGTTATGTTATCTTATAGAGTTATAGAATGCTTTGTCATCTTTTGCACAGCGCCACCTAGTGACTGTACTACTTACCGCAGGATAGAAAGTGAAAGTTACGCTACCCCCTACTGTCAGACACTATCTATCTGGCTGTTTGGTCAGCTTAAGGCGTGATACTAATGTGTTTCCTTTGTTTCTTTCTCATAAGGAGTCTGAGAAACTGGAATCTATTAATGCAGAACTGAAAGCCCAGATCGAGGAGCTGAAGACAGAGAAGCAACACTTAATATACATGCTGAACCTGCACAGACCCACCTGCATCGTCCGAGCCCAGAATGGCAGGACTCCGGAAGATGAGAGGAACCTTTTCATTCAGCAAATCAAAGACGGCACCCTCCAGAGCTTAGTGACTGAGGGAGTGAACTGAGCATCTGTATTGTAAAGAAAGTAGAACTTCAGAAACTTCCTGGGGGCCCTCAGGGGCCCCGAAGTTCATCAGAGACCCTTAGAGCTGCAGGATCTGTGCTGGAAAGGGGCAGCCTGTGTTATTGGAGGGCCCTGGTTAGCAAGTGAAAGGATATAACATTTGCTGGAGGCCTGCGTGTTCCGGCTAGCCACACTCAACGTAATACGCCTTGCGCCTCGGAGAATGGCGAGCACCGGTGCACTAGCTGTTTGCGTCTTCGTGTGGTGACACTATGGGCTTCGCCCTACACTCTGTGCAATTGTTTTATTTGTTATGGAAGCGAAAAGAATTGAAAACCATGAAGTGTTTTGGAAGCAATAAAGTGTTGCTGCCAGGCAGCAGGAAATGCTCTGTTGAAACCCACAAAAGTATTTAGGGAGACAGGAAAGTGCGAGGAACTGCCTTAACATTGTCTGACTGAAGATGGCGGACATTTCTTCACCATTATTATCTGGTTGTGTTTTTTTTTTTTTTTAAACTTTTCTTTCAACTTGTTTGTTTAGTTTTTAACTTTTTTTCTAAAACGTTTCTTTGTGGTCATCAAAAAATGCGTACTCGTTGCGGAGGTGGCCGTCTTGCGAGTTGGACCACCAGTCAGCCTATCAACTCCGTAGTGACTATATTAGTTCTTAGTGGATTTGATAAGCTGCATTCTCATTGGCCCAACCCTCAAAATGGCCACACCCATTATTTTCAACCACCCCTAAATCTCTTGGTACTCATGCGGTTGTTTACGTTGCTACATTCACAGTAATGGGAAACATTGCACGCGCTAGCTGCGCTTAGTAACTGACAGATAAACGTAAAAAGTGCGCAGGCATTAGGCCCATGTAGGCTCCGTATTGTCTCGTGTGTGTGTGTGTGTCTTGCAAGGCGGTGATGTGGAGCATTGGGAGAAATGGTGATGTCTATTGTAAGAGTGGAAATGTTGGGAACCACAGCCTGTGAGTTATATAGATCAGTAACGTAATGCAACGTGGTTGGGCAATACTGCTGCAACACTAACTCTTTGTGCCACTCGTCCATTGTCTAAATTCCCGCAAGCAGTGCTAAGTGTGTGTATTTTCCCCGATGCCTCCATAAAAACATCCGGATAAACTCCGCCGCGTTAAAAAAATCTGCACATTTCCGCTCATCATCCAACACACGTCTTATACATAGGTAATCAGGACACGTTAAGGGGTAGGATAGCGCCTCAGTGGGTCCTGCAGCTGTCACGTGGCTTGTGTATGCACAATAGAAAACTAATGAACACTCAGACCTTCTAGATGTAGGTTTTTTTATTGCATAAATTCGGGTGCCGGGTCAGCCATTTCCTAGCAGGACTCATGAAGTACACCTGCGGCCTTAATAAATAGCTAAGACGCAGGCTGCATGTATCCACATGTGCCGGTGTAAGCCCGCATGAGAGATGCAGGATTTATAGGCCAGCGTGGGTACTTCAGAAATGAGCCCCCACCCACGCATTTCACTTCTTCAGTAGGTTTGCTGATTCGTTCTGACCATTGTTTAAATGCTGGATACAGTCCTGAAATTCAGCGTTCCCCACAAACGGCTGCCATGAAGGGTCACCATATTCCAGATGAGAAATAGGATCACAAAGTACTAAATTCAGCGTTTTTAATGATACAAGCATTGAGGTTGGCAAACGGTGGCTCCTCCAGTGGTTGAAAAGAGGCTTGTGGGGCATGCTGGGATTTGTAGTTCCACTCGAGCTGGAATTAAGGCCTGATGTGATTAATGGTGGGGGATATAGAATTCCAGGATATCAGTAGCTGGTATTAAAATCCTAAAACATTGAGTTTCTAATTAATTTTGCAACATGCTGTTTTAAAGTACAATATAGAGCCAAAATTATCTCAGACGTGACTTGTACGCGCAAATGCAGGAATATGTGCCAGATGCCACTCTAACGTGTGCGACTTTTATATTCTGTGACAGAAGTGTTTCTTTGGAATGTGTGTTGGATGGATGGATGGATATTGCATTGTCCTGCACTTATTCTGTGTGTAAACTTGTCAGCTGGAATGAATGGAAACTGCTAAACTGGAATCAAACACGCCAGACAATGAAAGCCATTTTGCTGTGGAAGTACGTTCAGGCCTATGATAGACACTATCTGTAACGCTCAATCTCGGAGCTGACCGGAGTCTGACAGTTTTTTATTTATTTGTTTTTTTTTGCCAAATGAGTCGCAGCGCGATTGTATGTACAGAGAGCCAAAACCGCCATGGAAATATCCGGTCATAAAAGTCTGTGCACATTGCTGCTGGTGGAGAAATATCCTCCTTAAAACAAGCTGGTGACTTCTACCCCTTTTCCACCAAAATCCCAGGTCTGACCCGGGACTTGGAACATGGTTACAATCTGGGACAGACATTATTCCCACTGCGGCTCCGACCCAGGTTCTTCCAGTGTTGGCGCCGATCACACTGCACACGGATGAAGTCTCTCTTGATGACATCATCTCCAAGCGCCAGGAAATCCGTCTCTCCCATTTCTGTTATCAGGACCTGGATTGAATGACCTGAGTTACCCGTTTACACTGAGGCTTACCCGAGTCCTTCCTGCGACCAACACTGATAGCTACCCGGGGACTTTTCCACTGAGCCACGACCCTGGTTATCACGGCAATAACCCAGGTTTTAGCGGCAGTAGAAAAGCGGTATTAAAGTGGGATATGAGGCTATTACAGAAATATGGCAGCATGCAGGGAGCAACTCATTTTGGCAGCCAGTGAAAGGCGAGACAGCACAGGTCACTTTCTTGCAGAAATTGACCAACTTTTTTATTTTCTGGGGGTTTTTTTTTAGTTCCCATCCTTATTGAATTAAGCCAGAATACAGTGTTTTTTGTTTTTGTTTTGCGGTTGTTGTTTTTTTTTTTTTTTTCATCGTATGCTTCTGTATAACTTTATTTTTTGGGGGGTGTTAGAGGTGGGTGAATGCTCTCCCCATCAGCTCATCACCTGCACTTAAGCATTTAAGCCAGAAAAACTTAGAGGGTAGATTTACTAAAACTACAAAAATCTAGAACATACTAGATATGTGAGAGCTAAAATCTAAACGGTTCCTTTTTTATTATTTTTTTGTTACAATTTTTAGTAATTCTACTCTATGATGACATTACACATTGTATCCTTGCATCTATAACATTGTTATCTAGATGTCAAATCTTTTTTTTCTTCTCTTTGATTTTTTTTTTCTAGAATAAATATGCAGCGATGTCTCGCAAATGGATTTTATGGGTTACTTTTCTGTCCTGTCACCCATAGACACATCTGTCATCTAATCATATGGTCCCTATTATATATATAATATATATCCAAATATATTACATGTGACGCAGGCGTCGTGTAATCTGGTTTGGCATTTGTTATTCCCATGTGTTTACTGGCATGTATGTTAATCTTGTTAGCACTATATATGTATAAATATATATATATTTTTTTCACTTTATGTAACATCTGCAGGTTCAATTATCGTCGTGGTACTAAGTTTTAAGTCGCTCACGATATTACAGATGTGAGAGGAATTGCATGTTTTAATGTATGTTCATGGCAAATTATCGAAATTAGGTACTTTAATGCCTGTTTTATATTATGAGGTTTTTTTGTGTTTTTGATACTTTAATAAATATATGATTCAAAACTATTTTACTTGCCGTAGTCTTAAATTGCAGAGTTGTCCACAGTTCATCATATGTGTTACACTATCTTCCGGCACCACATTATCTGTCCTATGGGGGGTCATTCCGAGTTGATCGCTCGCTGAAGTTACTGGGTGTCAACTGACCGTTTTCAGGGAGTGTATGCAAAAACGCAGGCGTGTCTGAAAAAATGCAGGCGTGGCTGGGCGTTCGCTGGGCGGGTGTATGATGTCAAATCCAGACAGGAATAGGCTGAAGTGATCGCAAGCGCTGAGTAGGTTCAGAGCTACTCAGAAACTGCTCAAACTGTTTTTGCAGAGCTCGGCTGCACATGCGTTCGCACTTCTACTAAGCTAAAATACACTCCCCAGTGGGCGGCGGCATAGCGTTTGCACGGCTGCTAAAACTAGCCAGCGAGCGATCAACTCGGAATGACCCCCTATATATATATTACTGTAACTGGGAAACTTGCTCCACCGTAAGCTAAAATAGCTCTACATCTCAGCTGGGTGTGATACATTATGCCGACGTTTGGGATGCCGGAAGTCACATGACCGACTGGCATCCCGGATCTGAAAATGCTGACGGGTGTGGGGGTTAACTACCCTAAAACTAAGAAGAAGACAGATTCTAGCTATCATTTATCTAGTTGAAATCTGGTTGCTATGAGCAACTTCTGCTTTGTCCTCTTTAAAGGTTCCATACATAGCCCCCAAAATCCTAGACCAAAATTGACTGTTACTTTCTCTGCTTACACCCCCTTTTCCTACAGAGCTTTACACACAAACCGGTGCGGTTCTTATATTCTCGGCTGTTAGGGGCATTTGGTTCAAGCCCTGTTTAATAGGGTTTTCTTCGCATTTGTTTTCTATTATCCACCCAAAAATTATAATGAAATTGTTCTATGAATTAGGAGTTGAGTAAAGAACTTTAATCCGAATGCATCAGCTCTTCAGCGCCATCTGCTGGTCACTCTGCAGATACAATTAGCGAGAATGAAATTGAATTTAAATTCAAACTTTATTACCCTGGCAGGGAGGGTAACAATCCTCAGATTCACTTTATTCATCGCCCTAATTGTGCTAGCACTAATTAATTAATAAATTCTTCAATTCTAAATCGTAGGCTCGTACCTGATGTTCAGTGCCCCCTGAGGAAGTCTGGGGACAAACGAAACGTTGGACCGTTATGGGATATAATATGCGCAATGTAATTCTCCTATTGAGACAGAACTATCAGTCCACTTTTGGGGATACAGCGCAATAATCACGAGAGGGCCGGCAACACAAACTTTTCCTCTAGATACATGATCATCCGTCCACTAGAAGGGAGAAGGTTGGATGAAGGAGCAGGTGTGAGGGTAGGGAGGGCCCTGCTCTTACTCTTCCCGTTAGAAGGTTACAGCAATTAAAAAACTTGGATAAGTTAGGTCAGGCCCCCAATTCACTCGGGTCATGTCCACAAAGCCCCAAATTAGGACGGTCTGAGTCTTTGGGATGATTGTAGCAAGAGATATAGGGGCAGATTTATTAAGCCTGGTCGAGTGATAAAGTGGAAGGTGATAAAGTACCAGCCAATCAGATCCTAACTAACATGTCACAGGCTGGGTTTGAAAAATGACAGTTAGGAGCTGATTGGCTGGTGCTTTATCACCTTCCAGTTTATCACTTCACCAGGCTTAATAAATCTGCCCCATAGCTGGCTGGAGGAGGACGGTGACACGGCACTGCGTATCCCCTTAGTTACACGCGCAGTGATTGGACAACTAGTCCCTTTAAATCCAACGGATGGGTTCAAGTCAGGACAGATTGCGATAGACAGGATCAGCTGATCCCATTTCACTTTCTGTTCCTGTAAATAAGGATGTACCTGATTGTGCAAGGCTGTGATTTAGCACATCTACAGTAGCCGTGCGCTCTTAAACACAATGTTGTAATTCAGAAAACATTTCATAACAGCATTTATACAAAAATCTCATCCAGTTGTTCCTTGTGCAAAGTTAAGGTGGGTACACACTGGAAAGATATATCTGCAGATCAATTGATCTGCAGATATATCTAGTGTGCTGTGCATACACACTGCCCGATCCGTCGGGGACTGACATCATGAACTGGGTGGGCGTCTACACACACCCCCGCCAAGTTCAGCTGTCAATCACCGCCGGCCACCGCAGCATGTGTACACACACAGCGACGCGCCAATATATCGGTAGATATATTGGCCGCCGGCTGTGCTGCGTGGCCGACGCGATACGTCTGTGAACGACGGAGTTCACAGATGTATCGGCCGTACACACTGGCTGACGAACGGCCGATATATCGCGGGTCCAAGAGAACGGCCGATATATTGGCCAGTGTGTACGGGCCTTAACTCTCTAAAATATAACAGCTACACGTCACCTGACTTCTAATTATCATTTATAAGGTCAGCTGCAAACTCTTATTAAGTTATAGTAGCAAGCGATTAAAATGCCTTCAAGGGAGGGGGGTGGGGGGTGTATAGGCACAGGTGGCCGGGGAGGAGTGCGTGGTTCTGTGAATTGCATCTTCGTGGGTCCCCTTCCTTCACTGCTAAGTGCCACAGTTCACAGCATTGGGCCTGTAGGAGATAGGTCCACGGTGACATGATTCACCGCACATAGCGTCATCAAGTACCGCAGACCACCCCCATGAATCTGATCCCTAGAGAAGGAATCCTCCTCCTCTAGGGATCAGATTCTAGACTGTACACTTGAATTATACATGTGATGGCTGGCCACACCCCCTCTGGAGACTGGCCACACCCCTAAACATGGGCCCCTATCACAGCATTCTCCCGGTGGGCCCTTATTGCCTCAGCCCGACACTGGGCCCATGTATGTGGTTAGTACATCAAACTTACCTGTATATTTTACTTTCTTCCTACAAAACCAGAGGGATAAGACAATCCCAAACATATTTGGGGAAATGGATCATAATCTTAAACTAATGACTGAGCAGCCACAATTAAATGTACGTCAGGAATCCCCCCTGCCCCAGCCATGTGGGCGCTGTGTATGACTCCTATACCGGTGGCCCTCAGCCATGTGGGCGCTGTGTATGACGCCTATACCGGTGGCCCTCAGCCATGTGGGTGCTGTGTATGACTCCTATACCGGTGGCCCTCAGCCATGTGGGTGCTGTGTATGACTCCTATACCGGTGGCCCTCAGCCATGTGGGCGCTGTGTATGACTCCTATACCGGTGGCTCTCAGCTATGTGGGTGCTGTGTATGACGCCTATACCGGTGGCCCTCAGCTATGTGGGCGCTGTGTATGACGCCTATACCGGTGGCCCTCAGCCATGTGGGTGCTGTGTATGACTCCTATACCGGTGGCCCTCAGCCATGTGGGTGCTGTGTATGACGCCTATACCGGTGGCCCTCAGCCATGTGGGCGCTGTGTATGACTCCTATACCGGTGGCCCTCAGCCATGTGGGCGCTGTGTATGACTCCTATACCGGTGGCTCTCAGCTATGTGGGTGCTGTGTATGACGCCTATACCGGTGGCCCTCAGCCAGATCCACGCTGCACGGAATGTACTCATCTCAGACATCTGCTTGTGGGGCAGAAAGCGGCCACCTACAGATGCTCATCTTACTGCCATGCGGCATGTTGCGTCAAGGCATGCGGCGTGGCGTGCCAGGCTGCAACTTTACATACCCAACGATCGCTTCATTAATAGTCACAGCCTGCATGCCGTGCAGTGTTGCAGCATGCTGCATCGCAGCAAAGATGAGCATGGCTATATCGGTAGATGGGATCAGTGTGATTTGCCGAAGAACGGGATAACGTCTGTCAGTATACTGGCATCCCGGCCATCAGAATACCAACAGCCCCCTATTAAGGCCCCTAGCCCTCACCTTTTCCCTACCAAAACACTTCCCGGTGGTGCCTAACGCAAACCCTCCCCGGTGGTGCCTAACCCAAACCCTCCCCGGTGGTGCCTAACCCAAACCCTCCCCGGTGGTGCCTAACCCAAACCCTCCCCGGTGGTGCCTAACCCTAACCCTCCCCGATGGTGCCTAACCCTAACCCTCCCCGATGGTGCCTAACCCAAACCCTCCCCGGTGGTAACTAACCCAAACCCTCCCCGGTGGTGCGTAACCCTAACCCTCCCCGGTGGTGCCTAACCCAAACCCTCCCTGGTGGTGCCTTACCCAAACCCTCCCCGGTGGTGCCTAACCCAAACCCTCCCTGGTGGTGCCTAACCCAAACCCTCCCTGGTGGTGCCTTACCCAAACCCTCCCCGGTGGTGCCTAACCCTAACCCTCCCTGGTGGTGCCTTACCCAAACCCTCCCCGGTGGTGCCTAACCCTAACCCTCCCCGGTGGTGCGTAACCCTAACCCTCCCTGCTTGGTGTTTAATCCTCCCTTCCCCGCTGCCTAAACCTAACCCTCCTCGCTTGATGCCTAACCCTAACCTCCCCCTCTAAGTGACTAAACGTAACCCTCCCTCCCCGGTCCCTAACCCTAACCTTCCTGTCCCTGCTCCCTAACGCTAACCCCCCTTCTCCTGCCTAAATCTAACCTCCCCCTTCCCCCCGTGTGGAAGGACGTGGGAGGGGGTAATGTAGACGCCGACATTACATCCTCCTTCGGGATCCTGGCGTCGGTATACTAACCACCGGGAAGATCCGTCGGGAAGGTAACTGCTTCCCCTGTAAATGCCACATCGCATGTTCTCAGATTCAGCTAATATGGAAATGTACATTCTAATTACCAAGTAATAGTCACGTCACACATTAACACACAAACACGTTGATAAAGCTAAATATTTATCGTATATAAAACACTTTAAGAGGTCTAAGAACACTATACGCTATCTACGTAAGAAGTACCGTAAGGGTACGCAAGTTGTGTAGCGATCGCTCAACCGTAGTCGAGACGCTCAAGCGTCACGTTCGCTTACGGCCCAGTGATCACAGGCAGGGACGCTATTGGCTGCCGACTAACGTGATGATTCGCTATAGCGTAGCGTACGCTCGGGACCACGAGGAGATCACCAGCGGTGCAGACGCTTACAACGTTAAACCTTTATATCTATACCTTTAACAGTGAGATACACAGTATACCTTAGTGTAGAGACAGAGTGTAAGTGCAACCTGGTGTAACCTGATTAACTACAAAGCTGCTTGAGCGTCACCGACGCTCAGAGAATACTTAATACTATAAAGAATACACAGATACCTGGGCTTAGGGTCCGAAACCTATTATATGTATTATGACTATTATACTTGCAAAAAGAATCACAGTACAAAGCATACACTACAATATAACATAAACCAACTAACCAGATAAACTACACAGGAAATACAATACAATACAATTAAAGGAAAATACGAGAGAAAGAGTAGAGAGAGAGAGAGAGATAGAGAGATGGCTCACAGTAAGACAATATGATTACGGAGAAAACTTACGCACAAGGGGAACGATCGCATGCGCCTCGATATCCAGCTCCCGATTATCAGCAATGAGATCCGTTGAAGAGAGAGAACTGGATACGGTCGGCCTGCCTATTTATGCCCCACACACAATACAATTCAATGGTCCCTACAATCTCATTGTTCATTGGACACAGGAATTCGGCTTCGCATTATAACAAAAGGTCATAGGTTGATTCATACAGGTGGGCTGTGACTATTTCCAACTGCTCAGGTGGGAGGGAAACTGGGTTTCCCGCCGCATGGGTAATAAAGTGCAAATAAAGTAAATGTTCATAAACTTCTTATGTCCATAACTATTCGCACGAGCGATTGATCTGCTTCAAACCAACACCGGAATATTTCTAATTAAATATTCTTCCGATGGATACTAAACACCACTGTATTACTCCTGTCTGACCCTTTGTATCAAACAAAGAGTGATTCCTCTGTTCATAAACATTCTATATTAACCAAACTTTCAGAATCTATCAAAGGGACCATGATCTACAAAATACATTATTACTGAAAATATGTTACGATTGAGTCGCACGCTACAACCACATAAACTCTACCGTAAATACGCATACCATGCGCCTGCGGGTGCCCGCGACTGTGAGTATGCGCACGTACGGGAGAGCGTACGCATGCGCAGCACGGACCTGTGTGAGGTGCAAATATGGTAGTGTGCATAGAGATATTTTTCTGACTTTGACAGTCCACCCTTTGGCAGTCAATAATAACTGCCACCTTCTAAAACATTTCAAAAGGAGAAAAATATATGTCAGGGGTTAATTCATTTCCATGGTTGGGTAAGGGAGGAGAGAGGAGTAGGTGTGAAGAGGGTATGACCTAGTGAGATAGCAGAAGCATGTGTGTATGAATCCATGTTTGGGGGGTCATGTATCATCGTGCCGTATGTGTTGTAAATCAAGCTTCGAGGTATTGCGAAGTATACATTTGAATTCCTTCTTATCCCGTGGTACGGGTCTGTGGATGGGCTGTCAAACTTTACCGAGCTCTTTTCGGGTTTTGAACAAAATGGGGAGCACATTTTAGTTGATGATACATGAATGGGGGAATATGTGATTGCTGATATCTGTGCCTGTATTCCCTATACTATGTGTGTCATTACCTGAGGGTTGTAGAAATGAAGAAAAGACATAATTACGGTAAATGCGGTGGTATTCTATGTCAGGTTAATGTACATCTGTCGGTTGAAGTTTTGTTCGGTATCAGTTGAAAGTCGTCTTCTTTGCGCTGTGTTGCCCATTAGGTGTGAGCAAAAAGCTTTGTCAATGCCATTAGATTTACAAAAAAATGTTGGGCTAGCGTAAGTTTAAGAATTCTAGGGAAACTGGGGATCCATGGCAAAGTTCATCAAATGTCCATATCTCAAGTGGTCAAAACTTCTTCTTTGGTCTATCCGTTGTCTGTATAGCGTCTCGTCAACTTCCTCGTCCAAGTGGGTCTTTTTATCTTGGAGAAAAACCAGAAAAACAGGTGAAAGAAACGGACCGTAGAAATCGCATTTTCATCACATCATTGTTTCTATCATTGGGTCATAAATCAAATCCAGGTTAATTACAGTTTCCTCACTCCTCAAACTCATTACCTTAGTACGACGATTGCACCTCATTAAAGCCTGACCGCATCTAAATATCAAACCGATCGTTATGATAACACCTAAGATACATAGGAGAAACTTCCCAACATCCATTATGACTCCTTGAGCCCAGTCTCCCAAACCGGAGAACCAATTTCGCGGGTTCGACCATGACACCCAACCAGTCAGCTCATTACCTACAGCAGCAAGAGTGAGATTGTGTTTTCGGCGAAATTCCCACTTCAATTGGAGAATATCGTCCATCTTTTGGTCTATGACCTCGACCGGATCCTCGGTGCTATTCGTGATATACGTGCAACACTTCACGCCGTACTGTGTTGCCAATGTAACACAATATCCGCCTGTCACTGCTGTGAGGTAATTAAGAACCATTCTATGCTGCACCAGTTCTGTTTTATAAGCTTGAAGTTCCCTTCCCGTATATCTAAACGTGTCATCATACATTTCAGTGATATTATCTAACAAATTTGCGAGCGCCGATATGTATTTATAATTTAGCACTCCTCTAGCGGTGCGGGTGAAATCTAACGCGATTAAGAATTGAATCCCGGTGGATTCACTTATCAGATCAGAGGCCGGATGCTCTGTCTTCTCTATCAGGTGCCTTTTAACGACGTGCTCGTAATGGGTGTGAGTATAAGGAGCTTGGGCACCACGATGTATGTCTTTCATTTTGTCATGTGTTACAGTCATCACTTCAGGCAATACTTTTCCAATATAACACAATCCTTCAGAGTTTGGGGCAAGCCACTTGTACGCCTTTCTCCCGCATATGAAATATGCATCATCGGGGAGAACATATGGGACGGAGAAGGACATAACCATATTACACACCTTCCAGGTGAAATCTCCTAACCCTAATTCTTCCATCTGCTTAATACACGTATCAGGTTGTACGATATGTGCACAGTATCCTGGTGATACTTCTCCAACTCTCGTAATCCTATTTCCTAAGGTGTACCTATACCGGAAAGATTTTCCTCTACTGGCTATGTGGCGTACAAGCTCTGTATCTGTAGGCATTCTATCTGCTCTATGCGAAAAGGTCATGGTGTGGTTACTCCATGACACTTCCCAATTTCCCGGCTTTCTGGGATTGGAGATGTTGAAACATAATAGGGACCTATCCACATGGTATTGGTGGAGCTTCAAACTAGGAGGGCTGGAGATATTAAACCTCCTGTCCACCGGTCTCCCACCATTTAACTCAAGTACCTCCCCTATCGTTAAAGGAAATGGTACTAGCCCTGATTTGCTATGACCTTGAGGTACTTGAGAGCATACCCAACAATCTGTTTTGTTTAACACATTACCCACTAAGGAGTGATAGTCACTCAATGGATGCCGGTCCATATGGATATTAAAACTGGATTGGCATTTCTTAATGCACCCATCTTCAATGACATTGTTACAGAGCCTACAGATACAGTTTTCTTCAGCTAACAATCCGTCACAATTTCTTCTATGGTCAATGCTATCGGATCGTTTTCTGATACTCGCCTTTGCTTGTTGGTTAGGTTGATCTTGGAAAACTACGCCTCCATCTTTATCATCAGAACCCATTCCAGAACCTCTATCGACCTCCATGGTACTCTCGCCGGAACAGACTGCTCTGGTCAACATCATGGTCAACAGGAAAATCCGGATCACAGTCTCTTGGGGCAAGTCCATCTTATAGGAGGAAACGGAGAAGAATGAGAAGGAGGAAAAATAAATTTGAGGGAGAGGGGATGGGAAGTGGAGAAAAACAATAAAAGGGAGTGGGGAGTCGACAACAGCTCTCGGTCTTCAAGGCTCAGGTGCCGCCTCAGTCCTCCTGGAACAGACACTCCAGTGATACAACCTCTACCGTCTGTTCCTTATCACGGGACTTCTCTGGATCAGCAACCTTCTTGCAGTGGGATGAATGGACCCAAGTCTCTCTCTCAGCAACCTTCAATGCCGTAGTGCTAGTCAATAAGACCTGGTATGGTCCTTCCCATCTGTCAATAAGGCAACCTGAGCGTAGAAAATTCCGTATCATTACATAATCCCCAGGTTCAATGTCATGACAATTACTATCAGGTAGATCAGGAATCACCAACTTCAGACTATCATTTTGATTCCTTAACTGTTTACTCATGTTAATCAAGTACTTTACAGTTACTTCATTGTTACATTTCAAATCATCCTGAGGGTTAATCATGACATGCGGTTGTCGACCAAACAAGATTTCAAAAGGGGACAGATTAAGAGGGGACCTGGGAGTGGTTCTGATACTGTACAATACAATGGGTAAAGCTTCTGGCCATGTCAATCCTGTCTCTGCCATCACTTTACTTAATTTATTTTTAATAGTGCTGTTCACTCTTTCGACCTTCGCACTCGCCTGTGGACGGTACGGAGTGTGCAGCTTGCTATCAATTCCCATCAACTTACACATTCCTTGAAAGACATCACCTGTAAAATGGGTACCCCTATCACTTTCGATTATTCTAGGGATACCATATCTACATACAAATTCCTGCACAATTTTCTTAGCAGTAAACATAGCGGTATTTGTTGCCGCTGGAAATGCTTCGACCCAATTTGAGAAAACATCTATACAAACAAGTACATATTTCAAATTCCGACAAGGGGGTAATTGTATAAAGTCAATTTGTATTACCTGGAAAGGGCCGCCGGCAGGTGGGATATGGGATGGTTCTGTAGGTATTGCCTTTCCAATATTCTTTCTCAAACAGGTAAGGCATGACATTGCTCTTTTACTCGCATGAGAGGAGAATCCTGGGGCGCACCAATAGGCTCTTACCAACTTGCACATCCCTTCCTTGCCTAGATGAGTCAGCCCGTGAGCTGCTTCAGCCAGACATGGAAGATATGCTCTGGGGGCCACTGGTTTACCATGTCCATCCGTCCAGAGTCCTGAAGACTCCTGGCCACATCCCTTTGCCTTCCAGACTGCCTTTTCCTGTGTGGAACACAAATTTTGCATTTCACACAACTTCTGTGTGTTAATGGTATTAAATACCATCAATTGTGTGGTGTCTGTCTGTATGGGGGTAGCAGCTGCTAACTTAGCAGCTTCGTCTGCTCGGCTGTTACCAAGTGATACCGGGTCTTGGCTATATGTGTGTGCTTTACATTTGATAACAGCCACTCTGTCGGGTTCCTGTATCGCTGTTAGAAGCCTTTTTATGTGAGCTGCATGCGCTACCGGTGTACCAGCTGCCGTCATGAAATTTCTGAGGCGCCATAGGGCTCCGAAATCATGGACTACCCCGAATGCGTATCTAGAATCGGTGTAGATATTGGCTGACTTACCCTTAGCCAATTCACATGCTCTGGTTAGGGCGACCAGTTCAGCAACCTGGGCTGAGTGAGGTGGGCCTAGCGGTTCCGCTTCTATGGTGTCTTGGTCATCTACGACTGCGTATCCAGTACACAAGTCTCCCGAGTCTGACTGTCTATGGCAACTACCGTCCGTGTAGAACGTGAGTTCTGCATCTTCCAGTGGGTTGTCACTGATGTCAGGCCTTGCGGTAAAATTTTGGGTCAAATATTCCATACAATCATGTGTATCTTCCTTTGTGTTAAATCCTCCTTCCCCATCACTCTCACCTTCCACCCTTTGTGCCTGACCAGGCACACCTGGGAGATACGTTGCAGGATTTAATGCACTGCATCTCCTTATGGTGATGTTTACGGGGGCCATTAGTGCCAATTCCCATCTTGTAAACCTCGCTGATGAGACGTGTCTGGTTTGGGCAGAATTCAATAAGGCTGATACTGCATGTGGCGTATGGATTGTGAGGTTGTGGCCTAGCACGACGTCTTCGCTTTTCGTTACTAGCAATGCTATTGCAGCAACGCTTCGCAAGCATGTGGGGAGGGATCGCGCTACCGTGTCTAGCTGAGCGCTGTAGTATGCAACTGGCCTGCTGGCATCACCGTGTTTTTGGGTTAGTACACCTGCCGCGCAACCAGCACTTTCTGTTCCGTATAGTTCAAAGGGTTTCCCATAGTCTGGCATACCTAGTGCTGGTGCCTGCGTTAGGCACTGTTTGAGTCTCTCAAATGCTGTTTCGGACTCGTCTGTATGCAAAATCCTATCAGGTTTGTTTGAGGAGACCATTTCCTGCAAAGGTAACGCCAAAATGGAAAACCCTGGGATCCAATTACGGCAATACCCACACATTCCTAAAAACGTTCTGATCTGTTGCTGGGTTTGTGGCAGAGTCATGTCTCTAATTGTTTGGATTCTATCAGGGCCGGATTAACAATGGGGCGGATGGAGCTGCAGCTCCAGGCCCCCCATTGAAAATAGGCCCAGAGACTCCCAAGCAATGCAGCCAGTGGTGACAGGAAAACATTTTTCCTGTCACTACCAAAGCCCAGCTCACTCCGCTCCCATCAACCCAAAAAAACATCATCTGATTACCCAAGCCCCCAGCCGGCCGGCAGAAGCCCCTCCTCTTTCAGATTCAGCGAGCCGAAGCATACATCGCTCCCGGAAACGAGGAAAGCACCACCTCCAACCCCCTGTCAAAAACGCTGCCTCCCAGTCCCGTCCAAAGCTCCGCCTCCCAGCTCCGTCTGAAGCCTCGCCTCCCGTGCCGTCTGAAGCTCTGCCTCCCGAGTCTCCCAAAGCTCCGCCTCCTGGGCCGTCTGAATCTTCTCCCCCGGGTCTTCCAAAGTTCCGCCCCCGGGCTACCCGAAACTCCGCCTCCTGGGCCAACTGAAGCTCCGCCTCCCAGACTGCACTGTGCCCCTCCTCCCTGACCCATCTGAAACTGCACATGGATGCTGTCACACGCAGAACGTCTAAAGTCTCTCTTGAAGCAGCTAGATCGGCAGCAGGACTGGAGGTAGAGCTGGTGACACTGGGAGGGGGGGGTGGGTGAGGAGGAGGAGGGAGGAGAGGTTGGCATAAGTATGTTCTCTGCTGTTTTTCACCCCATCTTCACTACCTGTGTGTCCGCCCCTCTTACCACCTGTGTCTTGTGTCTGCCTCATTTCCAACTTCTGTCATTGCCCCCGTCACACCTGTGTCTCTGCCTCCATCTCCATGTGTATCTCTGCCTTCATCCCCACCTGTGTCCAGGGGCGGATCCAGAAGAAAATGATAGGGGGGGCACCATGGAAGGGGCAAGTGTATTTGCGTGCGGCTTCGGTGCATGCGCTTCCAGAAATGGGGTATGTCCCCACTACAAGGGGCAGCGTGTGAGGGGCAGGATGTGAGGTGCAGGGAGCAGCGTGTGAGGGGCAGGGTTAAGGGGGCAGTGTGTGAGAGGCAGGGTGCAGGGGGAAGCGTGTGAGGGGCAGGGGGCAGTGTGAGAGGGTCAGGGTGCAGGGGGCAGCGTGTGAGGGGCAGGGTGTGAGGGGCAGGGGGCAGCATATTAGGTGCAGGGGACAGCGTGTGAGGGACAGTGTATAGGGGGCAGTGTGTGAGCGGCAGGGTGCAGGGGGAAGCTTGTGAGGGGCAGGGGGCAGCGTGTGAGGGGCAGGGGGCAGCGTGTGAGGTGCAGGGGGCAGCGTGTGAGGGGCAGGGTGCAGGAGGCAGTGTGTGAGGGGCAGGGGCCAGGAGGCAGCGTGTGAGGGGCAGGGTGTGGGGGCAGTGTGTGAGAGGCACATACCACCATATACTACATATAGACCGTATCGCCCCCCTTAGTGCCCGCCGCAGCAGCAGCCGCACACATGTTAAAGGTAGCTGGCACAGGCTGGCAGCCGCGATACAGCAAACAGCATACTCACTGTGACAGGCTGATATACACAGTGAGTCACTGTCTCCGTCCTGCTGCTGCTGCCTCTGCGGCTCTGCCTGCTTCGATCGGCGCCTCTGTCTCCTCTCTGTGTGGCCGCTGGGGAGCCTGGGGTGGCTGGAAGTGAAATCCAGTCCACGCGGTCCAGGGTCCACCACTACGCGATGCCTGACTTCTTAGCCTGTCCCGCAGCCCACTCCGTCTCCCGGCCTCCGTGCGCTGCTGCCTGCTGGTCACATGCAGTGCAGCAGGAGAGGAGGAGGGAGGGCTGCACTCACTGTGGGCGTGAGCAGGCTCTGGTCCCAGCGGCAACTGTCAAATCAGCGTGCGCTGACAGCCTGCTGGGGCCGGGCCGGCACAAATGAAAAAAAATCCTCTTCCCTGGGACTTAATGGGCCACAAATGACAGGGGGGGCACGGGCCCGAGTGCCCCCCCTGGATCCGCCACTGCCTGTGTCTCTTCCCCCTTCACCACCTGTGCTTCTGCCTCCCTTTCCTCCTGTGTCTCTGCACTCCTCTCCACCAGCATCTTTGCCCCTTCTCCACCTGTATCTCTGCTTTCCTCCCTACCTGTGTGTCTGCCTTCTCTCTACCTGTGCTTCCATCTCCCTCACCACCTTTATCTCTATCCTTCCCACCTATATCGCTGCCCACTTTCCACCTGTATCTCTGCCCCCCTCTCCACCTGTGTCTCTGCCTTCTCTCAAACTATGCTTCCGTCTCCAAATATATCTCTGCCTCCCTCCCCACCTGTGACTCTGCTCCCTTCACCACCTGTGTTTCTGCCCCTCTCACCACCTTCACCTCTCACCAGCTGTGAAGAAAAGAGGTTATTTCTGCAGCCATGACAAGATTAGCAGCAGTTTCATCATGGAGACATCAGAGTGCCTGACATGCAGGGGAGCCCTGCAGAGTATGAGAAGATCAGGTCAGTAGTCTGTTGGGGGAATGGGGTATGTCCCACACACCCCATCCTGCGCATGCTTAAGCCAGCCACCTGTGGACTGATGCACTGTAGTGAGTAGGCAAACATCCACAGTAGTCCCTTCCTGCTCCTATACCCAGGCCAGCTGTCCCCCTTTTTTCTTCTACTCCTCCCATCCCCATCCCCATCCTCACCTCTTTGTTATCACTATCCTGTCTGCATTACATCGCTTGAAACTTCTCCTGCCTCTGGAGCTGCTCTGTACACAGAGACTAGGGCAAAGAGACAGAGAAAAGGGTAGTGTGGAGAGGCAGTGTAGTGATGTAGTGTGGGCAGGTAGTGCAGCTATGTAGTGTTGGGAGGTAGTTTGGGAAATGTAGTGTGGAGAGGCAGTGTAGTGATGTAGTGTGGGCAGGTAGTGCAGCTATGTAGTGTTGGGAGGTAGTTTGGGAAATGTAGTGTGGGGTGGCAGTGAAGTGATATAGTGCGGGATGTAGTGCAGTGATATAGGGAGTCATTCTGACCTAATCGCATGCTGCCATTCATCGCAGTGATCAGGTCAGAAGTACGCATACGCTGGTGCATGGCAGACAGCCGAGCGATCACCTCTGCCTGATTGATAGTCAGAGGCGTTCGCTGGGAGGAAGGAGGAGGGATGGCGGCGTTAAGCCGCCGTTTAGGAGGCGCAGTCCGTGGCCGGACCATGCCAGGGGCGGGCCGCGGCAGCTGCGTAACGTCACACGCAGCCACTGCAACCTGGGCAGCAACGAGTAGCTCCCGGCTAGTGCGCAGGAGCTGCGCTGGCCGAGAGCTACTCCTGAAGTACAAAAGCATCGCCTCTGTGCGCATTGTACTTCTGTGCTTGGTCGTCCCCCCGCATGTCTGTGTGCCTGATCGTAGCCCTGCAAAGTTTTGCAGGACTACAATCAGGTCTGAATTAGGCCCATAGTGCGGGGAGTTAGAGTAGAGATGTAGTGTGGAGAAGTAGATCAGTTATACTGTTTAGTGCAGGGATGAGATGAGGAGTAGGTAACAGTAATGTAGTGTTGAGAGCCGAGGTAGTTTGGGGAGGTATAATGCGGGCATGTAGTATGGGGAGGTAGAGTGGAATCGGTATGGGATCCCGACATACAGGATGCCGAATGTCACTATAGCGACACCGGCATCCTAGGTGCCAGAATGCTGGCAGCGGGGCGAGCACATCGAGGCCACTTGCGGGCTTGCTGTGCTCACCACGTGGTCGGCACTGTGACTCGCTTCACTCGCACAGGTGCTGTTCTCCATCTACGGGTGTTGTAGACACCCACAGAGGGAGAATCACCTACCTCTGAGGTATTCCGGCGGCAGGATAGTACCCCTGTCGGGATTACGGCGTCGGTATGGAGACCGCGGGGGGCCTGGCGGGTGGTATTTTAACTGCATACCGGTAGTGTAGTGATATACTGCAGGAATGTAGTGTAAGTACGTAGCATAGTAATGTAGAGTAGATCGGTGAGCTCTCCCTGGTTAGGTGGGGCTCCTTCTCTATGACCCTGGTCAGCTGTGCTGTAGACTGGTAACTAACTTTACAGCATATGAGATGCCAGGTCACAGCTGATGTAGGTCACAGAGCAGGAGCTCTGCGATCAGCTGGCTGGAAGAGAGCTCAGTGATCACTGGGCAGGCAAGTGTAGGCGGAGATGGGTGAGGGTCATGGGGATGAAGATGGGTGGGATGTAGCTAGTGGTGGCACATATGCTTTACAATCTCAGGGCAGTTATCGTGAAAAATACCCTGAGAATTGAGTTAACTGGATTCTCAGGGACAGCTTTCTCGCAAGCTGGGTCCCTGTATGCGATAACTGATACATCCCTGCGATGTATTCAATTATCGCAATGCGATTTTGGTAGAAATTTATCACATCCCATCCACATCGCGGATGCCCCATAGAGATGTAGTGTAGTAGTGATAAAGTGAAGAGATGTAGGGGGTCATTCCGAGTTGATCGCTCGCTAGCTAGTTTTAGCAGCCGTGCAAACGCTATGCCGCCGCCCACTGGGAGGGTATTTTAGCGTAGCAGAAGTTCAAACACAAGTGCAGCCGAGCTCTGCAAAACCAGTTTGTGCAGTTTCAGAGTAGCTCTGAACCTACTCAGCGCTTGCGATCACTTCAGCCTATTCCTGTCCCGATTTGACGTCATACACCAGCTCAGCGAATGCCCAGCCACGCCTGCGTTTTTTCAGACACGCCTGCGTTTTTGCAAACACTCCCTGAAAACGTTCAGTTGACACCCAGAAACGCCCCCTTCCTGTCAATCTTCTTGCGGCCGTCAGAGCGACTGAAAACTTCGCTAGAATCTGTGCTAAACAACAAATGCCTTTGTACCCGTACGTCGCGCGTGTGCATTGCGGAGCATACACATGCGCAGAAATGCCGATTTTTAGCCTGATCGCTGCGTTGCGAACAACGGCATCTAGCAATCAACTCGGAATGATCCCCCCAGTGTGGGAAGGAAGTGCAGTGATGTAGTATGCAACCACACACCCCCTGCCCACACAGACAGTAATTCTCTGTGGCGCTAATCACACCCACTGCGTGGCATACAGTAGGCCCTTCATAAATTTCAGCTCCAGGCCCATGTGGACCTTAATCTGGCACTGGATTCTATCAGTGGTCAGGTGTCTCAGTCCTTGTGTTAGACAGTGTCCCAAATATTTTACCTTAGTTTGGCATAATTGTAACTTGTCTTTGGACACCTTGTGTCCGGTGTCTGAAAGATGAAACAGGAGTTGTTTCGTATCCTTCAGAGATGCTTCCAGTGAATCTGAACACAGTAATAAATCGTCCACATACTGTATCAATACTGATCCACTGTCTGGTTGGAAAGACTGTAAACAATCATGCAAAGCCTGAGAAAATATACTTGGACTATCTATGAAACCTTGGGGTAATCGAGTCCACGTGTATTGGACTCCTCTGTATGTGAATGCAAACAAATATTGGCTGTCAGGGTGCAGAGGTACCGAAAAGAAAGCGGAGCAGAGGTCAATAACAGTGAAAAATTTGGCAGTGGGAGGGATTTGCATTAGGATGACAGCTGGATTTGGCACTACGGGGAACTGACTCAACTATTTTGTTAATCCCCCTTAGATCCTGCACTAGTCTGTAACCCCTCCCCCCACTCTTTTTAACAGGGAAGATGGGACTATTAGCAGTGCTGGACGTTCTTACCAGAATGCCCTGTTGTAGCAAGCGCTCTATTACTGGGTAAACTCCTAACTCCACCTCTGGCTTCAGAGGGTACTGTGGGATTTTTGGAGCTATCCTACCATCTTTTACTTGTACAACTACTGGAGCTACGTTTGCCATTAATCCAGTGTCTTGTCCGTCTTTTGTCCAAAGTGACTCTGGTATCTGAGATGTCATCTCTTCTATTTGGGATGGATTCCTATTTGTCATAATGGTATGTGACATTAATTTTGATGGGGAGTCTAACATGTCTCGCACTTCCTGAGCGTGTTTCTCAGGTATGTCCAAGAATACACCTTCAGGAGTACAATAAATGACGCACCCCATTTTACACAGTAAGTCTCTTCCCAGGAGATTGGTTGGTGCCGATGCAGCCAGCAAAAAGGAATGCTTGGTATGCAAAGGCCCTATTGTAATCTCGGCTGGTTTGCTAACAGGGTAGTGCTGGACTACTCCTGTTACTCCCATGGCTGGAATTGTCCTACCAGTGGTTCTCATGCCCACTGTCGAATTTATCACTGACTTGGCCGCCCCTGTGTCTACAAGAAAGTTTAAAGTTTTACCAGCTACATTAATTGCGATCTCGGGTTCACTTCCAAGATTGGCAATTAATTTTACTGGCTGCAGATTACAGGTATGGCCACACCCCTATTGGGTATGGTGACCTCCCTGAATCCCGCTGGCAGCAACTACTTGTGAGGGAGATAGTTGGGAACTACCAGAGGCATGCCAGTCTCTGTTTGGGGGATATCTTTTTGTTTCCCCTGTATGTGGCTCATAACTCCGTTTCTGCGGACCTTGCTCCCAATGTCGTGTGTCGTGTCGTTGTCTAGGGGGTTGGTATGAGTTTCGTACATTCTTTACTCTACAATCTCGTGCCATGTGTCCCTGTTTGTGACAAGAATAACAAGTAACCATACTTGACTTACCCACAGGATTTGGTGATACAAACAAAGGCTGCCTTGTGGTCAGAGCCTGTATACTTACTGACATTAATTTGTCACCTTGTTGTTCCCTGTGTCTGGTGATGTTTCTGTCGTGATCAATAGCAGCCTCTCTCAAAGTAGCCACAGACAGACCTCGCCAACATGGTTGCGTGGTCTGTACCCTAGTCTTCAATGACTCTTTTAAACCATCCATCAGTACCGATACTGCTACTTCCCGATGGTTTGTGTCTGTTTTAATGTCCTCTATGCCTGTGTATTTTGCCATTTCTAATAATGCTCTGTGAAAATACTCTGCAGCTGTCTCTGACTCCTTCTGTTTAATGGAGAATATCTTATTCCATTTAGCTACTGCTAGGAAATACTCTTTTAACTGCAAGTTTATTCTTTTCACATTATCTTGGTTGTACACATCTGTAAGAGGTACATCATGATCTAGTCCGCAATCAGCTAAAAATTGAGTTGCGTCGACATTTGAGGGTAAACATGCTCTCAGCAATATCTGCCAGTCTTTATTGTTGGGCTCTGCAGTGTTACCTAAGTCTCTGATGTATTTTTGACTGGCAACTAAGTCTTTTCTAGGGTCAGGAAATTCAGACACTATGGTCCTTAATTCCATTCGGGAAAATGGAGTGTACATGGCAATGTTCCTAATGGGAGTGGCTCCTGATGCGTCTGTTTTCCCATTTGGCACTGCTATTACTCTAACAGGTGTAATTCTAACAACCTCATTCTGTGTAGATTCTACAGGCTGTGGTGAAATAGTTTCAGCATAATGCATGGTGCCGTACTTACCAGTTGATACGACCTCACCTATCCCTCCGCTAGGGACCTTTACTAATCTCGTGGGTGGAGCTGTGCCTATTGTGGTCTCTGCTATGGTGGCTGCTAGAGAGAGCGCTGAAATCGTTGCCGATTCGTCCTCTTGATCACACTCCTGAGGAAAGTTCAAAACAGGGTACAACTTGCACGGGTTAATACTTGCATGGATTAATGGGTTAACATTATCATTAACATTTACACAGTTACTAAGTGATTTTGTGTTACACCTTAGTGCGTCTTTCTCCGCAATCAACTTCTCTCCTGATATGTATGGTGGCGGCGGGGCCGTGGCAATCAGTTTTCTGTTAGAGCCAGATCCCGCCGCCTGAGCCAAACCTCTCTGTATCTCACCTTCCTGTTGCCACAACTGTAAATAATCATAATGCTGGATTCGTCTCTTTGTTGATTTTATGAGACATATCCTCCTCCTTAAATTTTGTAACACTTCTGAGCTGAAGCTCCCTATTCTTGGGAATTTCTCCCCGTCATGTACAGTCATTCTCTCCCATTCATCACATAAAGTTGCTGTGTGACTTCCATATTTCTCACACATTATATACCTGGCCGACCCAATTGGTCGGACCACTGAATCAACCCGAACCGAGGTTGATCGCCCCCTACCTGAACAAGTGGCCCCCATAGTTCGAAAGTGTTGCTTTATTTAGCCAACCCTTTGCGCAAAACCAAATGCCAACAATAGGCTGACGGTGGCGGTTTACCGAGTACCCCACTCACTCGCCCACGCCGACCAATACGACCTGATCACACCGATATGGTGCTGGCGTACTCGACCTAGGGCCCCTGCGACCTGAACCTCTATTTACTGGAACCTGCGAGGGTTATCCGAAGAACACTTACTCTTTCCAGTAACTATTGGTTGCTGGATAGTTCCTGAGTGAGCAGCGAACTTCCCTTAAAATAAAAAAATTACACAAATCACGTTAGAGTGTACAGATAGCGTTTGTGACCCCTTTACTCTAATGGTATTAGGTCAGATTACTAACTACTGCACACACTTACGTGCGGTCCAGTCGTTCAGTACACAAACAACTAAGCTTATGTACGGAAAGACCAATGGAATCGAAACTTACGACTGCGAATTCCTTCAGCCAGAGCTTATATGGCCTATATGGGTGTTGCACCAACCCTTTTCGGTGTTGTGCCTGTGAACTGTATAGCGGACTTCCTTGTCGGCTGTACCTGGACCTCCTGGTCTGTTTTGACCTCCTGGTCTTGTTACAGTACGACCTCCTGGTCTTGTTACAGTATGACCTCCTGGTCTGCTATACTCTAATGCTCAAAATTGTATATTTAACCAGAGATGCCTCCCTAGCCACCGTGCACGTCACTTACACGCATGTACCTCACGAGTACTCGACTTTTCTTGTGGTTCAACCTTTAAAAATTGTAAAAACACTCACTCATCACATGTACACTTTTGTTTCTATTTCTATTTCTGCGCAGAAATTTTTCTTCAGATCGGGTGTGTTACCAATTAGGAGCAGGATCTGTTAATTAAAATTTCGGACATCCAAAAATAGACTTGCGTTATTTCTCGCCTCGCGTTATTTATCGCTTTGCGTTAAAAATCAACTTATCGTGACTTGAGCTACGTGGGCGTAACCGGACGCTCCGTTGCGTAACGTACGCTGCGTGCGTCGGCCTTTGGATTGCGTACGCAGGTCTTTGTTAGAGACACGTATACGCAAAGCAAAGATCCACCGTAACACAATTTATACTTTTATCAATGTAGATGATCCTTGATCATCTACCACACAACACACTGACTTCGCCTTATCTCCCAGGCAAAACTGTGTGTTTGTCTATCTTTTAACTATATTATCTTTACTCTTAAACTATGAAATAACGGCAAATCTCTTTTAGCACTTCTATCAACTATAAAACTGGCAGACAGGAGAGTGATATACGAAAATGAAAAAAGAAAAAGAAATGCAGATATATATATGTGTGCGTGCGTGTGTACGCAAGACAGAAAAATAAACAGTTTTAAAAGACACTAGCGTTTTGTTCTTACCTCCGGTTCCCGGATTCCTTCAGCACTCTTTACTTAAGCGAAGCAGACGCTTATCCTGTCAGCACTACGAGGGATACAACCTCCCGCCCTTTGCTGAGGGATAATGTCTGCTGATCTACCTAGTGCAGATATGAGAAGGACGGGCGAGCCGCCAATTGATAAAGCTAAATATTTATCGTATATAAAACACTTTAAGAGGTCTAAGAACACTATACGCTATCTACGTAAGAAGTACCGTAAGGGTACGCAAGTTGTGTAGCGATCGCTCAACCGTAGTCGAGACGCTCAAGCGTCACGTTCGCTTACGGCCCAGTGATCACAGGCAGGGACGCTATTGGCTGCCGACTAACGTGATGATTCGCTATAGCGTAGCGTACGCTCGGGACCACGAGGAGATCACCAGCGGTGCAGACGCTTACAACGTTAAACCTTTATATCTATACCTTTAACAGTGAGATACACAGTATACCTTAGTGTAGAGACAGAGTGTAAGTGCAACCTGGTGTAACCTGATTAACTACAAAGCTGCTTGAGCATCACCGACGCTCAGAGAATACTTAATACTATAAAGAATACACAGATACCTGGGCTTAGGGTCCGAAACCTATTATATGTATTATGACTATTATACTTGCAAAAAGAATCACAGTACAAAGCATACACTACAATATAACATAAACCAACTAACCAGATAAACTACACAGGAAATACAATACAATACAATTAAAGGAAAATACGAGAGAAAGAGTAGAGAGAGATAGAGAGATGGCTCACAGTAAGACAATATGATTACGGAGAAAACTTACGCACAAGGGGAACGATCGCATGCGCCTCGATATCCAGCTCCCGATTATCAGCAATGAGAACCGTTGAAGAGAGAGAACTGGATACGGTCGGCCTGCCTATTTATGCCCCACACACAATACAATTCAATGGTCCCTACAATCTCATTGTTCATTGGACACAGGAATTCGGCTTCGCATTATAACAAAAGGTCATAGGTTGATTCATACAGGTGGGCTGTGACTATTTCCAACTGCTCAGGTGGGAGGGAAACTGGGTTTCCCGCCGCATGGGTAATAAAGTGCAAATAAAGTAAATGTTCATAAACTTCTTATGTCCATAACTATTCGCACGAGCGATTGATCTGCTTCAAACCAACACCGGAATATTTCTAATTAAATATTCTTCCGATGGATACTAAACACCACTGTATTACTCCTGTCTGACCCTTTGTATCAAACAAAGAGGGATTCCTCTGTTCATAAACATTCTATATTAACCAAACTTTCAGAATCTATCAAAGGGACCATGATCTACAAAATACATTATTACTGAAAATATGTTACGATTGAGTCGCACGCTACAACCACATAAACTCTACCGTAAATACGCATACCATGCGCCTGCGGGTGCCCGCGACTGTGAGTATGCGCACGTACGGGAGAGCGTACGCATGCGCAGCACGGACCTGTGTGAGGTGCAAATATGGTAGTGTGCATAGAGATATTTTTCTGACTTTGACAACGTCACACATTAACACACAAACCAGGATATACACAACAAGATCACTTTCCTGGGTGTGACAGATATTTATTATTAGTTGGTTAATGTCGGATAAATCCAGAATGTTAAAAGACTTTTCCCTGTACTTTTCTCTGTCCCCACAAATCCTATATAAATGGGGTCAGCCTTATCCAATTATCTTTCCCAATTCATGTCACCTGGAGTCAGAGAGATAATTGGTGAATCCTTGATGAATATGTGTCCGGTCTTGTCCTCTATGAATATGTTGATCTTGGATATCCAAATCCACGTCGCCAGTTTGAAATTGAATATTATTGTTCTACTTTTACATATTGCGTTTGCCGGTTGTGGTCCATGGCGACAATAATATAAAATGATTTGCACATAATCAGCAGCAATTCTTCTGGCCGTCCTATATTGTAAAAGTTCTTAGAATGAATAAACTTTCTTCAGGGATGACCGTTCTTTTCTAAAATATATTAAATCGTTTTCTCAAACTGTAGGAAAATATATAACCACCCACGTTCCGGTTTTTATTCATCTATTATCTGCAGTAGCAGAGACGGCGTCGTGTGATTGGTCAGACAGCACTCAGTGGTCACAGGCCCAGGGAACAGTTTGGACCTCTGAGGCTTCCTGTAATCCCTGACAATGAACAGAATGTAACGTTTTGCAGAAGCATAATCTGCGGTAGCCATAAAATACTCTCAGCAATATTAACAGAGTAACAGCGGCCAATGTTTTTGCAGTAAGAAATGTTTATTAATCATCATCATTGTCATCATTGTATTTATGTGGCACTTTTCTCCAGAAGGACCCAAGACACGTTAGAATACAGTGTTTTTGATTTTTAGGTTCATATTTGACCTTGCAGATTGTAAATGATTATAACCATCTTATAAGGTTACAGCTCATCCAAACATTCCGTCTACAGCACAGGTTCTCAAACTCGGTCCTCAGGACCCCACACAGTGCATGTTTTGCAGATCTCCTCACAGAATCACAAGTGAAATAATTAGCTCCACCTGTGGACCTTTTAAAATGTGTCTGAGTAATTAATACACCTGTGCACTTGCTGGGTTACCTGCAAAACATGCACTGTGTGGGGTCCTGAGGACCGAGTTTGAGAACCACTGGTCTACAGCATAGGTCTGCAAACTCGGTCCTCATAACCCCACACAGTGCATGTTTTGCAGGTCACCCAGCAGGTGCACAGGTGTATTAATTACTCACTGACATTTTAAAAGGTTCACATGAGGAGCTAATTATTTCACTTGTGATTCTGTGATGAGATCTGCAAATCATGCACTGTGGGGGGTAATGAGAACCGAGTTTGCAGACCTATGGTCTACAGCAGAGGTTCCCAAACGCGGTCCTCAAGGCACCCCAACAGTACAGGCTTCAGGTATATCCATGGTTAAATCAAATTGACTAAAGTGCTAATTAAGTCACCTGTGGCCAAGCATGGATACATTTAAAGTCTGGACCGTTGGTGTGCCTTGAGAACCGCGTTCGAGAACCTCTGGTATACAGTATTACCAGTTTTATCTGTTCTCTTATTTTTTTTCTGTTTTTCATTTATTTTTTGGTTGCACTGCTCACAATTAAGACTCATTTTCTTTTGACATGCTCCTAAGAGTCTCCTGCCACTAGATGGCGCTCTCTGCTAGTAAAACACCTTCTACTGTATACTATGTTTAGTTGTATCATCAACCTTTCCCACGCCCATGGTATGCTCATTTGTGGGTGTCATACTTACTGTATATTGATACACAGAATTTTTTGATTTTGTATATGACGTCACTTGGAGTTTTGAATACATGGGATATTTTGTGCTCTTTCTGCCAATCAGCCGTGAATGTCCAGTATGGCCTCTGTTTATAAGAAATAGGAAATGCAGACTTCTGCTTATAGGGTCATTTACTGACAGTGCTGTCACTCGCCCTTTACAAACATCCTTCAGCTGAGTCAGAGTGAAAGTAAAAATAAAAGTGCTGGAATTAGTGGAAAGGACGCTGCTGTTTCACGTTTTCTCACTGATTAATGTGTCGCACCACCGCCGCCGATATTTCACAATAACGCTATGATCAACCGACTGACGTGAAGACACTTTCTGTAAATGTAATATTTTCTTTTGTAAGTACTATATAATTATACTGATGCCTATCAGAGAGTCCTCGATCACTTACCTGCTGCAGCTGTTGCTGGACCAAGCTGAGGGCTGTCTGGGCAGCAGCCTACAGCGCCTGACTGTATGGGGCTCCACAATGACTAAAGCTGGGAACACACCATACAATATACTGACCAATCCTGCAATCTGCAATGAATTGTAACGACCGTCATTTAGAGTGTGCGTGGACACGATATAGTATTCCATCATATCAGGCGTTGCTAGATTGATGCGCCAGTCTGGTCTCTACTCAGCCCATGCAATCAGGAGTCTCCCCAGCGAAGGCTTTGCTCACCGCCCTGTGTGTCTGCGTCATGCACAGAGCGCACGGTTACAGTGTGTCTGCTGGGCGATGTGGCAGATCTCTATCAGGCGCTGTGACTTGGTGACGTAGGGGCCGATGCTGGGTTTAACTCACATTCTGTGAGGTCAGAGACGGTGGACTATCAAGTAATTAAAGCTGAGGGTCATTGGCCAACATTCGCCAAGGACGGCTGATATATTTTTTAAGAGGAATTTAGCTAAGGCAAATAGGATTATTTCTGACCCTAACCACCCAGGTCATTTATTATTTTCTCCTTTGCCGTCCGGGAAACATTATAGGCAGTGGTGCAAGTAGAAATTTTTGGTAAAAATGGCTGTGGTCACGTGTCGTGAGGGGGTGTGGTCGCACAAAACTAGGGGAGTGTCTACATGACAATAGGAGCATGGCCACATTATACCATACACCGTAATGCCCCTTACACATTATGCCCCACACCGTAATGCTTATTACACATTATGCCACACACCGTAATGCTTATTACACATTATGCCATACACCGTAATGCTTATTACACATTATGCCACACACCGTAATGCTTATTACACATAATGCCGTACACTGTAATGCTTATTACACATTATGCCACACACCGTAATGCCCATTACACATTATACCACACAACGTAATGCCCATTACACATTATGCCACACACTGTAGTTCCCATTACACATTATGCCACACACTGTAGTTCCCATTACACATTATGCCAGACACCGTAACACCCATTACACATTATGCCACACACTGTAATGCCTTACAAATTATACCACACACTGTAATGCCCATTACACATTATGCCAGACACGTAATACCCATTACACATTATGCCACACACTCTAATGCCCATTACACATTATGCCACACACCGTAACACCCATTACACATTATGCCACACACTGTAATGCCTTACATATTATACCACACACCGTAATGCCCATTACACATTATGCCAGACACGTAACACCCATTACACATTATGCCACACACTGTAATACCTTACATATTATACCACACACCGTAATGCCCATTACACATTATGCCATACACGTAACACCCATTACACATTATGCCACACACTGTAATGCCTTACATATTATACCACACACTGTAATGCCCATTACACATTATGCCACACACTGTAATGCCTTACATATTATACCACACACTATAATGCCTATTACATATTATACCACACACTATAATGCCTATAACATATTATGCCACATGCAGTTATGCCACTGACACCACATTATGTCTCCCACACAAAAATTCCCCTTACAAATAATGCCCCAGCTGTGGGTTGGTGGTACTAAGTACCACCACCATATTTCTTAACGGTACTCTGCACCGCCCCGTACCACCCTACTTTCAGCACTGATTATAGGTGTCTATTATATGTAATTGTTCGTTTGAATTCTTACTGATGTTGTACATTTACTGGAGTGTATTTATTCTTGGGGTATGAGTGTACTGCATTTACATTTCACCTCTGCAGTGTCTAATGTTGTAGCGACAATGGCCCAGATTTATCAAGCCTTGGAGAGTGATAAATTGCACGGTGATAACGTAGCAGCCAATCAGCTCCTAACTGCCATGTTACAGGCTGTGTTTGAAAAATGACAGGAGCTGATTAGTTGGCACTTTATCACGTGCAATTTATCACTCTCCAAGGCTTGATAAATCTGGGCCAATAAAACCTTTGAATCTTGAATCTATACAAAGCTCTGGGTACATGTAATTACAGCTGCTTTCAGTCATGTATTTTGCACCAGGTGCCCACCTCCTCCCCCCCCCCCTCCACAAACAAAAGAAGAAGAAAAAAATAAGAATTTACTTACCGATAATTCTATTTCTCGTAGTCCGTAGTGGATGCTGGGAACTCCGTAAGGACCATGGGGAATAGCGGCTCCGCAGGAGACTGGGCACAAAAGTAAAAGCTTTAGGACTACCTGGTGTGCACTGGCTCCTCCCCCTATGACCCTCCTCCAAGCCTCAGTTAGGATACTGTGCCCGGACGAGCGTACACAATAAGGAAGGATATTGAATCCCGGGTAAGACTCATACCAGCCACACCAATCACACCGTACAACCTGTGATCTGAACCCAGTTAACAGCATGATAACAGAGGAGCCTCTGAAAAGATGGCTCACAACAATAATAACCCGATTTTTGTAACAATAACTATGTACAAGTATTGCAGACAATCCGCACTTGGGATGGGCGCCCAGCATCCACTACGGACTACGAGAAATAGAATTATCGGTAAGTAAATTCTTATTTTCTCTGACGTCCTAGTGGATGCTGGGAACTCCGTAAGGACCATGGGGATTATACCAAAGCTCCCAAACGGGCGGGAGAGTGCGGATGACTCTGCAGCACCGAATGAGAGAACTCCAGGTCCTCCTCAGCCAGGGTATCAAATTTGTAGAATTTAGCAAACGTGTTTGCCCCTGACCAAGTAGCTGCTCGGCAAAGTTGTAAAGCCGAGACCCCTCGGGCAGCCGCCCAAGATGAGCCCACTTTCCTTGTGAAATGGGCTTTTACAGATTTTGGCTGTGGCAGGCCTGCCACAGAATGCGCAAGCTGAATTGTACTACAAATCCAACGAGCAATAGTCTGCTTAGAAGCAGGAGCACCCAGCTTGTTGGGTGCATACAGGATAAACAGCGAGTCAGATTTTCTGACTCCAGCCGTCCTGGAAACATATATTTTCAGGGCCCTGACTACGTCCAGCAACTTGGAGTCCTCCAAGTCCCTAGTAGCCGCAGGCACCACAATAGGCTGGTTCAAGTGAAATGCTGAAACCACCTTAGGGAGAAATTGAGGACGAGTCCTCAATTCTGCCCTGTCCGTATGAAAAATTAGGTAAGGGCTTTTATAGGATAAAGCCGCCAATTCTGAGACGGGTTCACTACGGCTGGCCGGCGGTCGGGCTCCCGGCGACCAGCATCCCGGCGCCGGGAGCCCGACCGCCGGCTTACCGACAGCTTGGCGAGCGCAAATGAGCCCCTTGCGGGCTCGCTGCGCTTGCCACGCTACGGGCACGGTGGCGCGCTACGCGCGCCACACTATTTTATTCTCCCTCTATGGGGGTCGTGGACCCCCACGAGGGAAAATAAGTGTCGGTATGCCGGCTGTCGGGCTCCCGGCGCCGGTATACTGAGCGCCGGGAGCCCGACCGCCGGCAAACAGAAGACCACCCTTCTGAGACACGCCTGGCTGAAGCCAGGGCTAACAGCATTACCACCTTCCATGTGAGATATTTTAAGTCCACAGTGGAAAGTGGTTCAAACCAATGTGATTTTAGGAATCCCAAAACTACATTGAGATCCCAAGGTGCCACTGGAGGCACAAAATGAGGTTGTATATGCAGTACCCCCTTGACAAACGTCTGTACTTCAGGAACTGAAGCCAGTTCTTTTTGGAAGAAAATCGACAGGGCCGAAATTTGAACCTTAATGGACCCTAATTTTAGGCCCATAGACAGTCCTGTTTGCAGGAAATGCAGGAAACGACCCAGTTGAAATTCCTCTGTAGGGGCCTTCCTGGCCTCGCACCACGCAACATATTTACGCCAAATACGGTGATAATGTTGTACGGTTACATCCTTCCTGGCTTTGATCAGGGTAGGGATGACTTCATCCGGAATGCCTTTTTCCTTCAGGATCCGGCGTTCAACCGCCATGCCGTCAAACGCAGCCGCGGTAAGTCTTGGAACAGACAGGGTCCCTGCTGGAGCAGGTCCTTTCTTAGAGGTAGAGGCCACGGGTCCTCTGTGAGCATCTCTTGAAGTTCCGGGTACCAAGTCCTTCTTGGCCAATCCGGAGCCACGAGTGTAGTCCTTACTCCTCTCCTTCTTATGATCCTCAGTACCTTGGGTATGAGAGGCAGAGGAGGGAACACATACACTGACTGGTACACCCATGGTGTTACCAGAGCGTCCACAGCTATTGCCTGAGGGTCCCTCGACCTGGCGCAATACCTGTCTAGTTTTTTGTTGAGGCGGGACGCCATCATGTCCACCTTTGGTTTTTCCCAACGGTTCACAATCATGTGGAAGACTTCTGGGTGAAGTCCCCACTCCCCCGGGTGGAGGTCGTGTCTGCTGAGGAAGTCTGCTTCCCAGTTGTCCACTCCCGGAATGAACACTGCTGACAGTGCTATCACATGATTTTCTGCCCAGCGAAGAATCCTTGCAACTTCTGTCATTGCCCTCCTGCTTCTTGTGCCGCCCTGTCTGTTTACGTGGGCGACTGCCGTGATGTTGTCCGACTGGATCAGCACCGGCTGACCTTGAAGCAGAGGTAATGCTAGGCTCAGAGCATTGTAGATGGCTCTTAGCTCCAGGATATTTATGTGAAGTGATGTCTCCAGGCTTGACCACAAGCCCTGGAAATTTCTTCCCTGTGTGACTGCTCCCCAGCCTCTCAGGCTGGCATCCGTGGTCACCAGGACCCAGTCCTGAATGCCGATCTGCGGCCCTCTAGAAGATGAGCACTCTGTAACCACCACAGGAGAGACACTCTTGTCCTTGGAGACAAGATTATCCGCTGATGCATCTGAAGATGCGACCCGGACCATTTGTCTAGCAGATCCCACTGGAAGGTTCTTGCGTGGAATCTGCCGAATGGGATTGCTTCGTAAGAAGCCACCATTTTTCCCAGAACCCTTGTGCATTGATGCACTGAGACTTGGCCTGGTTTTAGGAGCTTTCTGACTAGTTCGGATAACTCCCTGGCTTTCTCCTCCGGGAGAAATACCTTTTTCTGGACTGTGTCCAGGATCATCCCTAGGAATAGAAGTCGTGTCGTCGGGATCAGCTGCGATTTTGGAATATTGAGAATCCACCCGTGCTGGCGCAGCACTATCTGAGATAGTGCTACCCCGACTTCCAACTGTTCCCTGGATCTTGCCCTTATCAGGAGATCGTCCAAGTAAGGGATAACTAAAACTCCCTTCCTTCGAAGGAGAATCATCATTTCGGCCATTACCTTGGTAAAGACCCAATCCAAACGGCAGCGTCTGAAACTGATAGTGACAGTTCTGTACCACAAACCTGAGGTACCCTTGGTGAGAAGGGTAAATTGGGACGTGTAGGTAAGCATCTTTGATGTCCAGAGACACCATATAGTCCCCTTCTTCCAGGTTTGCAATCACTGCTCTGAGTGACTCCATCTTGAATTTGAACCTTTGTATGTAAGTGTTCAAGGATTTCAGGTTTAAAATTGGTCTCACCGAGCCGTCCGGCTTCGGTACCACAAATAGTGTGGAATAGTACCCCTTTCCCTGTTGTAGGAGGGGTACCTTGATTATCACCTGCTGGGAATACAGCTTGTGAATGGCTTCCAATACTGCCTCCCTGTCTGAGGGAGACGTCGGTAAAGCAGACTTTAGAAAACGGCGAGGGGGAGACGTCTCGAATTCCAATTTGTACCCCTGAGATACCACCTGAAGGATCCAGGGGTCCACTTGCGAGTGGGCCCACTGCGCACTGAACTTCTTGAGACGGGCCCCCACCGTGCCTGAGTCCGCTTGTAAAGCCCCAGCGTCATGCTGAGGACTTTGCGGAGGCGGGAGAGGGCTTTTGTTCCTGGGAACTGGCTGTTTGTTGCAGCCTTTTTCCTCTCCCTCTGCCACGGGGCAGAAATGAGGCGCCTTTTGCCCGCTTGCCCTTATGGGGCCGAAAGGACTGCGCCTGATAATATGGCGTCTTCTTAGGTTGAGAAGCTACCTGGGGTAAAAATGTGGATTTTCCAGCAGTTGCCGTGGCTACCAGGTCTGATAGACCTACCCCAAATAACTCCTCCCCCTTATAAGGCAATACTTCCATGTGCCTTTTAGAATCCGCATCACCTGACCACTGCCGCGTCCATAAACCTCTTCTTGCAGAAATGGACAGCGCGCTAACTCTTGATGCCAGTCGGCAAATATCCCTCTGTGCATCACGCATATATAGAAATTCATCCTTCAAATGCTCTATAGTCAATAATATACTGTCCCTATCAAGGGTATCAATATTTTCAGTCAGGGAATCCGACCACGCCAGGCCCGCACTGCACATCCAGGCTGAGGCTATTGCTGGTCGCAGTATAACACCCGTGTGAGAGTATATACATTTTAAGATATTCTCCAGCTTTCTATCGGCAGGTTCCTTAAGGGCGGCCGTATCAGGAGAGGGTAGTGCTACCTGTTTAGACAAGCGTGTGAGCGCTTTATCCACCCTAGGGGGTGTTTCCCAACGTGCCCTATCCTCTGGCGGGAAAGGGTACGATGCCAATAACCTTTTAGGAATTATCAGTTTTTTATCGGGGGAAACCCACGCCTCATCAGAGATATGCAATACATTTTTCATTGCTGCAATCATGTAACGTGTGGCCCTACTGGAAGTCACGTTTGTCTCCTCATCATCGACACTGGAGTCAGTATCCGTGTCTGTGTCTGCCATTTGAGGTAACGGGCGTTTTAAAGCCCCTGATGGCGTTTGAGACCCCTGGACAGGCACAAGCTGATTAGCCGGCTGTCTCATGTCGTCAACTGTCTGTCGGATGGAGCTGACACTGTCACGCAGTTCCTTCCACAAGCTCATCCACTCAGGTGTCGACTCCCTAGGGGGTGACAACTGTATAATAGGCAATTGCTCCGCTTCCATCTCATTTTCCTCCTCAAACATGTCGACACAATCGTACCGACACACCGCACACACACAGGGAATGCTCTGATAGAGGACAGGACCCCACTAGCCCTTTGGGGAGACAGAGGGAGAGTATGCCAGCACACACCAGAGCGCTATATATATACAGGAATACCACTATCAAGTGTGCTTTTCCTTTATAGCTGCTGTTAGTATCAAAACTGCGCCAAATTAGTGCCCCCCTCTCTTTTTTACCCTTTTCTGTAGTGCAGGACTGCAGGGGAGAGTCAGGGAGACGTCCTTCCAGCGGAGCTGTGATGGAAAATGGCGCCCGTGTGCTGAGGAGATAGGCTCCGCCCCCTTCTCGGCGGCCTTTTCTCCCGCTTTTTTGGTAATTCTGGCAGGGGTTAAAATACACCCATATAGCCCTGGGGGTTATATGTGGTGTATTTATGCCAGCCAAGGTGTTTTACATTGCTGCTCAGGGCGCCCCCCCCTAGCGCCCTGCACCCTCAGTGACCGGAGTGTGAAGTGTGCCTGAGTAACAATGGCGCACAGCTGCAGTGCTGTGCGCTACCTTGTTGAAGACTGATGTCTTCTGCCGCCGATTTTTCCGGACCTTTTCTTGCTTCTGGCTCTGTAAGGGGGCCGGCGGCGCGGCTCCGGGACCGAGCTCCGAGGCTGGGCCTGTGTTCGGTCCCTCTGGAGCTAATGGTGTCCAGTAGCCTAAGAAGCCCAATCCACTCTGCACGCAGGTGAGTTCGCTTCTTCTCCCCTTAGTCCCTCGATGCAGTGAGCCTGTTGCCAGCAGGTCTCACTGAAAATAAAAAACCTAAAACTAAACTTTTCACTAAGAAGCTCAGGAGAGCCTCTAGTGTGCACCCTTCTCGGCCGGGCACAAAAATCTAACTGAGGCTTGGAGGAGGGTCATAGGGGGAGGAGCCAGTGCACACCAGGTAGTCCTAAAGCTTTTACTTTTGTGCCCAGTCTCCTGCGGAGCCGCTATTCCCCATGGTCCTTACGGAGTTCCCAGCATCCACTAGGACGTCAGAGAAATACTAAAAACAAATAGAGCCAGAAAAGGGCAGAATATTAGCCGAATGTGGCATGGCGGGGGCCACATGACACCTAATTGCTCCCAGTAAAATACTGTACAATGGGGATGTGGGCATACTAAAATACCAGGTTTATCCTGGGTCACTGGCGGTTTCAAGCCATGTCACGGTGGCCTGAAACCCATTCACACCACTGGCTTGACCTGGGTTCAAAGCCAAAACTAGACTTTCTGGTGTCCTCGTCCAGGAAGAGTCTTGGCGCACCCCCTCAGTTTTCAAATAAGGACATAAGGTGCGCACCCTTGTGGGGAAGCGGCATCACAGAGCAGAGAAAGCGCGTTACCATGCCCCTTCCCACCTGACATGTATATATAGTTACCTGTTTTATAAAGGTATTACAATCTATAGAGGGGGTTGCTTGGGTAGAATAGAGGGGGTACTTGGGTAGAATAGAATAGAGGGGCGTAACTGGGTGTAATCGACTAGAGGGGGGTAATTGGAAAGAATATAACAGAGAATGATAATCGGTGGAATAGAATAGAGGGGGTATTTGGGTATAATAATATAGAGGGGGGGGATAATTGGCTAGAATAGAATAGAGGGGGGGGGGTAATTGGATATAATAGACTAGAGGGGGAAATTAAGTAAAATAGCATAGGTGGAAGTAAGGGGTATTTTGGTATAACAATAAGAACAAAGGGAGGTAATTGGGTGGTATAGAATAGAGGGGGGTAATCAGGTAGGATACACAGAGGGGGGTGATTGGGTTGAATAGAATGGGGGGGGGGGTAATTGAGTAGACATTGAACATGTTGATGTTCTCAGAATGTTGACAGGTGAAACACTCCACGGAGACAGCACTGAGTAAGGTAGTGAATGATTTGGTCACTGCGCAGTGTAAAGGCCATTACTCACTACTTATTCTTCTAGATCTCTCTGCTGCATGTGACACTGTGACCACTCTCTTCTCATACAGACACTACAATCCCTAGGTCTTCAGGACACAGTCCTCTCTTGGTTCCTATCTAATCCCTCCTTCAGTGTTCACTTCTCTGGTTCCACCTCCTCTTCTCTACCTCTATCAGTTGGAGTACCGCAAGGCTCAGTCTTAGGTCCTCTGCTTTTCTCTATCTATACCTCATCTCTTGGTAACTAATCAGCTCTTTTAGATTTCCGTATCATCTGTATGCGGATGATACTCAGATCTACCTATCATCCCCTGATTTGTCACCGTCTGTATTGGGACAGGTCACTGAATGCCTATCTGCCGTTTCATATTTGACGTTCATCATATGCTGATCCGCTCTGTCGGTCCCTCCATTGGTTGCCCATATTCTACTGTATTCAATATAAAATACTTCTACTCACATATAAATCTATTATCCAAACTGCACCAATGTACATCTCTTCACTTATCTCAAAATATCTCCCAACCCGACCTCTCCGCACTGCACAAGATCTGCGTCTTTCATCTGCACGGATTACTCACTACCAATCACGATTGCAGGACTTCCTTCGGGCTGCACCCACTCTGTGGAATGCCCTCCCATGCACAATAAGACTCTCCTCTAGTCTCCAAACTTTCAAGCGTTCCCTAAAAACTCACCTCTTCAGGCAGCTTATCAAATTCCTGAACCACTCACATGACCTTCAGAAGGTTTCCTATCTAATGACATCCCATCGGGACTGTCTGTGCAATCTGGTGGGCCCGCTCTTCTCTAGATTGTGTATCCTTCCTAAGTCCCTATAGAGTGTAAATTTGCAAGCAGAGCCCTCCTACCTCTATGTCTGTCTGTTATTTTCCAGTTTGTGTTATTTCTGTTTTTTCCAATTGTAAAGCGCAATGGAAAATGCTGCACTTTATAAGAAACTGTAAATAAAAAATAAAGAAAATATCAACATTGTCAGAATATCAACATTAGGGTTAGGCTGCAGGCAGTAGCGGCTCTTGCCACGGGCAAGCAGGACTTTTGCCCGGGGCGCCGCTGTCCCAAGGGCACCGCCGCCGTGGCAAGAGCCGCTACTGTGTCCAGGTGGTTAGGAAAAAGGTCCTCTCCGCGAAGGGAAACTAGACACAGTGAAGTAGCGTCTAATTTCCCTTCGCGGAGAGGACCTTTCCCTGCTAGTGGAGCCTACCGTGCGGTGCGCCTGACGTCATCGCGCACCGCATGGCAGTTTAGGACAGTCATAGACGCTAGGGGTCATAATTGACCTCTAGTGTCTATGCGCTCCTATGGATCCGAGGAGCGGCGCCGGCGGCGGAAGACTAATGGGGGCACAACAGCTACTGGGGGCAAAACTAACTGGGGGCATAGCTGCAGGGGGCCCAACAACTAATGGGGGCACAACTAATGAGGACACAGTACTGGGGGCACAGCTGTAGGGGGCGCAACAGCTACTGGGGGCACAACTACTGAGGGCGCAGTACTGAGCGCACAGCTGCAAGGGGCATGGCTACTGGGGGCACAACAGCTACTGGGGACACACAACTACTGAGAGTGCAGTACTGGGGGCACAACGGCAACTCGGGGGCAAAACTACAGGGAGCAAAACTTAACACGCCCCTTCCCTATGAAGCCACACCCCTATTTTTGACGCGCGCCTGTGGTGCGCACTAACTCTGTTTCACCTGTGTGGGGGGGGGGGGGGGGGGCAAAAGAAACTTTCGCCCTGGGAGCCACAAGGTCTAGAACCGGCCCTGGCTGCAGGGAAAGATTAGGGTTAGGCTGTGGGCGGGAGGGTTAGGGTTGGGCTGTGGGAAAGATGCTATAGTTAGGTTGCAGTGAAAGTTTAGGGTTAGGCTGCGGGCAAGAGAGTCAGGCTGTGGGTGAGATATAATGGTTAGGTTGCAGAAAAAGTTTAGGGTTAGGCTGTGGGCGGGAGGGCTAAGGTTAGGCTGTGGGTGAGATATTATGGTTAGGTTGCAGGGAAAGTTTAGGGTTAGGCTGTGGGCGGAGGGTTAGGGTGTGGGCGGGAGGGCTAAGGTTAGGCTGTGGGTGAGATATGGTTAGGTTGCAGGGAAAGTTTAGGGTTAGGCTGTGGGTGAGATGTTATGGGGTTGCAGGAAAAGTATAGGGTTAGGATGCAGACAGGAGGGTTAGAGTTAGGCTGCAGGTGGGAGGTTTAGGCTGCAAGGAAAATTTAGGGTTAGGCTGTGGGCAGAGCCGGCCATAGGCATAGGCAAACTAGGCAAATGCCTAGGGCATTTCGTATGCTTAGGGACACCAGCAGCTTCTGCTGATTAAAATTATATGCAGCATGCCTATATTCTGTGTGTGGCTGCGGCTGTATCTGCATACGAAATGCTACGTTGCAGTGTACTCCTGGAAATCACTGTAATGTAGCATTTCGTATGCAGATACAGCCACAATCGCACACAGAATATAGACATGCCGCATATCATTTTAATCAGCAGAAGCTGCTTGTGCATCCTAGCCACATAGTAATGCAAATAATATGATGCATTTTCATAAACAAAAGGCACCCGACGTTAGCAGAGCTGCCAGCTGACTCATGCCAGGCATCTCCTGCAGAACTAGCGGCGGTGCTAGGGGGTACCAGCCAAAATCTTGCCAAGGGCATCATATTGGTTAGGGCTGTGGGTGGGAGGGTTAGGCTGTGGGTAAGATGCTATGGTTAATTTGCAGGGAAAGTTTAGGATTAGGCTGTGGGCAGGAGGGTTAGGCTGTGGGTGAGATGTTATGCAGGGAAAGTTTAGGGTTAGGCTGTGGGCAGGAGGGTTAGGCTGTGGGTGAGATGTTATGCAGGGAAAGTTTAGGGTTAGGCTGTGGGCGGAAGGGTTAGGCTGTGGGTGAGATGTTATGCAGGGAAAGTTTAGGGTTAGGCTGTGGGCGGAAGGGTTAGGCTGTGGGTGAGATGTTATGCAGGGAAAGTTTAGGGTTAGGCTGTGGGCAGGAGGATTAGGCTGTGGGTGAAATGTTATGCAGGGAAAGTTTAGGGTTAGGCTGTGGGCAGGAGGGTTAGGCTGTGGGTGAGATGTTATGCAGGGAAAGTTTAGGGTTAGGCTGTGGGTGGGAGGGTTAGAGTTAGGCTGCAGGTGGGAGGGTTAGGCTGCAGGGAAAGTTTAGGATTAGGCTGTGGACAGGAGGGTTAGGCTGTGGGTGAGATGTTATGCAGGGAAAGTTTAGGGTTAGGTTGTGGGCAGGAGGATTAGGCTGTGGGTGAGATGTTATGCAGGGAAAGTTTAGGGTTAGGCTGTGGGCAGGAGGGTTAGGCTGTGGGTGAGATGTTATGCAGGGAAAGTTTAGGGTTAGGCTGTGGGCAGGAGGGTTAGGCTGTGGGTGAGATGTTATGCAGGGAAAGTTTAGGGTTAGGCTGTTGGCAGGAGGGTTAGGCTGTGGGTGAGATGTTATGCAGGGAAAGTTTAGGGTTAGGCTGTGGGCAGGAGGGTTAGGCTGTGGGTGAGATGTTATGCAGGGAAAGTTTAGGGTTAGGCTGTGGGCAGGAGGGTTAGGCTGTGGGTGAGATGTTATGCAGGGAAAGTTTAGGGTTAGGCTGTGGGCAGGAGGGTTAGGCTGTGGGTGAGATGTTATGCAGGGAAAGTTTAGGGTTAGGCTGTGGGCAGGAGGGTTAGGCTGTGGGTGAGATGCTATGCAGGGAAAGTTTAGGGTTAGGCTGTGGGCAGGAGAGTTAGGCTGTGGGTGAGATGTTATGCAGGGAAAGTTTAGGGTTAGGCTGTGGGCAGGAGGGTTAGGCTGTGGGTGAGATGTTATGCAGGGAAAGTTTAGGGTTAGGCTGTGGGCAGGAGGGTTAGGCTGTGGGTGAGATGTTATGCAGGGAAAGTTTAGGGTTAGGCTGTGGGCAGGAGAGTTAGGCTGTGGGTGAGATGTTATGCAGGGAAAGTTTAGGGTTAGGCTGTGGGCAGGAGGGTTAGGCTGTGGGTGAGATGTTATGCAGGGAAAGTTTAGGGTTAGGCTGTGGGCAGAAGGGTTAGGCTGTGGGTGAGATGTTATGCAGGGAAAGTTTAGGGTTAGGCTGTGGGCAGGAGGGTTAGGCTGTGGGTGAGATGTTATGCAGGGAAAGTTTAGGGCTATGCTGTGGGCAGAAGAGTTAGGCTGTGGGTTAGATGTTATGCAGGGAAAGTTTAGGGTTAGGCTGTGGGCAGAAGGGTTAGGCTGCAGTGAGAGGTTAAGGTTAGATTCTAGAAGGATAGTTAGGGGTAGGGTTCAGGGTTAGAGATAGTGGAAAAATACTCACCGGTAGGATCAGTGGTCTGACTCAGATTTATAGAAACATAGAATTTTCTAGAATTTGACAGCAGATAAGAACCACTTGTCACACCTAGTCTGCCCACACACACACACGCACATTCATACTAGGGTTAATTTTTGTCAGGAGACAATTAACCGACCAGTATATTTTTGGAGTGTGGGAGAAAACCGGAGTACCCGGAGAAAACCCACACAAGCAAGGGGAGAATATACAAACTCCACACGGTTAGGGCCATGGTGGGAATCAAACCCATGACCTCAGTGCTGTGAGGCAGTAATGCTAACCACTACACCATCCATGCTTATTACTATTGCCAAAATTTGTAGGAGGGGCACCACCTTTGTTTCTCACGGTGCCGCCCCCCCACCCCTTTCCTTTGCTGCATCACGCATCATATTTTTTTCAATGTTTTTGGGAGGTGGCATGGGCACACTTCCCAGATTTAACCATGCCCTCCCTCAGTACCCAGGCCCCTCTGTGCTCTGAATGGCCTTTAGCAGGGGTTACAGTGGGGTGGAACTGAGTACCTGTAATGGTAGGGGGAACTAGTTCCACCACCTCCATTGCCCTGCACAGTAATTCCAACAGAAAAGCCCACCCATCACCTATAGCAATCGATGATGCAGATGACACTAGTGTTACTGATGATCTGCAGCCACCTCCCCCTTCCTCAGGTCCTGGTGGCTCCATGTTCCTCCTCCATCTACAGCCCACCCCTACTCACACGCTGTGTAAGTTGGACAGCATTCATCCCTTCCTCAGGTACCAGTGGCTTCCTTTTCCGGATCTACATATATGTGATGTCATGCTATCACCGCTGATGAAGTGAAGAGGAGCCATGAAGAGGAGCAGGCTCTGTGCATCTTGAAGACAAGATGAGAGGGGGCTAGAGGAACAAAAGAGATGGGGAAGCTACTGGTGGGATACAGGGCATGGAGCTGCTGGAGGGACACAGGCGGGGGAACTGCTGAAGTGACCGAGGCAGAGATGTGTATGAGGGACACTACTGTGGACATTATGTGTAAGAGGCACTACTATTGTGGGCATTATGTGTAAGAGGCACTACTATTGTGGGCATTATGTGTAAGAGGCACTACTATTGTGGGCATTATGTGTAAGAGGCACTACTATTGTGGGCATTATGTGTAAGAGGCACTACTATTGTGGGCATTATGTGTAAGAGGCACTACTATTGTGGACATTATGTGTAAGAGGCACTACTATTGTGGGCATTATGTGTAAGAGGCACTACTACTGTGGGCATTATGTGTAAGAGGCACTACAACTGTGGGCATTATGTGTAAGAGGCACTACTATTGTGGGCATTATGTGTAAGAGGCACTACTATTGTGGGCATTATGTGTAAGAGGCACTACTACTGTGGGCATTATGTGTAAGAGGCACTACTATTGTGGGCATTATGTGTAAGAGGCACTACTATTGTGGGCATTATGTGTAAGGGGCAGGGCCGGATTAAGGGCCTCATGGTTCTGGAGCTGAAAATGTTCAAGGGCCTATTATAAGAAGTGGAGGAGGTGGGGCCAGTGCCATGTAGGGATGTAGCCCCCGTACACTATCAGCCCCACTGTCTCCCCAAATATATAAAAGTGCAAACATTGCATAATTCTGTGTGGAAAATAGAAATGGAATTTTAATACTTCTGATTTATGGCCGCCCGTGCTGTCATGATGATGGGCCTATTTTTATGTGGAGGCCTGGAGGTGTAGCTCCATCCGCCCCATTGTTAATGTGGCCCTGCTAATATTCCCATTATCCCGGGCATTAGGCTGCACCCAGGAGAGGTTCTGGCTGATGGGAGACGGAATTATTTTCTCCATTTGCTCTAGAATGTGTCAGAGACTTTAGGGACATCTCACCTGACTAAGCGACATTAAGTAATAACCCTCAGGTAATAGCTACTTTCTATGTCACTTACCAACCCTACATATCATCGCTTATTTACTGTCTAACAAAGGCACCGCCATCACTGAGCGCGCTGCACACTCACAGACCTTATTATATACTCAGTCCCGCTGCATGTGCGGATGGATATCTGTAACGGCAGAACACTTTGCCGCAGCGCACTCTTAGAAGGGATGGATCTGTACCAGATGTCACGCTACACCCCGGAGCCTATCACTAACAGGCCGCTACATAAACAATACTTTCTGCATGTATTATTACTAATTCATTATTAGGGTCATATCAAGAGATTTGCAGGAAATAGGATTGTGTATTGCACTTGTTTCTTCTAACACACTTGAGGCATCATTTATATATGATATATGAGAGTGCTATGGTATATGAGAGCCCTACGGTAAGTCAGGCTCAGTATGTAACACATTCTCCCCCTACTGAGCCTAGATTACTACTGATATATGGGAGCACTACGGTAAGTCAGACTCAACATGTAACACAGTCTCAGCCTACTGAGCCTAGATTACTAATGATATATGGGAGCACTACGGTAAGTCAGACTCAACATGTAACACAGTCTCAGCCTACTGAGCCTAGATTACTAATGATATATGAGAGCACTACGGTAAGTCAGGCTCAGTATGTAACACAGTCTCAGCCTAATGAGCCTAGATTATTAATGATATATGAGAGCACTACGGTAAGTCAGGCTCAGTATGTAACAAATTCTCAGCCTACTGAGCCTAGATTACTACTGATATATGGGAGCACTATGGTAAATCAGACTCAACATGTAACACAGTCTCAGCCTACTGAGCCTAGATTACTAATGATATATGAGAGCACTACGGTAAATCAGGCTCAGTAAGTAACACATTCTCAGCCTACTGAGCCTAGATTACTAATGATATATGAGAGCACTACGGTAAGTCAGGCTCAGTATGTAACACAGTCTCAGCCTACTGAGCCTAGATTACTAATGATATATGAGAGCACTACGGTAAATCAGGCTTAGTATGTAACACATTCTCAGCCTACTGAGCCTAGATTACTAATGATATATGAGAGTACTACGGTAAGTCAGGCTCAGTATGTAACATATTCTCAGCCTACTGAGCCTAGATTACTACTGATATATGGGAGCACTACGGTAAATCAGACTCAACATGAAACACAGTCTCAGCCTACTGAGCCTAGATTACTAATGATATATGAGAGCACTACGGTAAATCAGGCTCAGTATGTAACACACTCTCACCCTACTGAGCCTAGATTACTACTGTTATATGGGAGCACTACGGTTAAGTCATACTCAACATGTAACACAGTCTCAGCCTACTGAGCCTAGATTACTAATGATATATGAGAGCACTACGGTAAGTCAGGCTCAGTATGTAACACATTCTCAGCCTACTGAGCCTAGATTACTAATGATATATGAGAGCACTACGGTAAGCCAGGCTCAGTATGTAACACATTCTCAGCCTTCTGAGCCTAGATTACTACTGATATATGGGAGCACTACGGTAAGTCAGACTCAACATGTAGCACAGTCTCAGCCTACTGAGCCTAGATTACTAATGATATATGAGAGCACTACGGTAAGTCAGGCTCAGTATGTAACACACTCCCAGCCTACTGAGTCTAGATTACTAATGATATATGGGAGCACTACGGTAAGTCAGGCTCAGTATGTAACACTCTCAGCCTACTGAGCCTAGATTACTAATGATATATGGGAGAACTACAGTAAGTCAGACTCAGCATGTTACACAGTCTCAGCCTACTGAGCCTAGACTGCTAATGATATATGAGAGCGCTACGGTAAGTCAGACTCAGCGGCACATGTAATAGGATCGGTGTTGGCCGGAGGTGCGGTTTGCCGGACGATCTCGGACATTTTTGCAAAGCGCCAATCTTTTACAAGGTAATATTTATTTAACCCTATATGCATACAATTAAATACAGCTGCACCGTGATTAAAAAGCATATAACACGGTATACCTATCTTGGCGCACACTCTCCACATGTAAGATATGGGTTATTTAAAACGCTTACTGTATATATATGTGTCTTGAAAGGATTATTCGATGTCTACTCTCTGCTACTTAAGTGAGGAAGCTCCCAACGCCATAAGACGATAGCAAATACTAATGGTTGATGTAAAAATTATATCTCAGAACATATGTATAATATGATAATAGATTGCGATTGTAATAGGCCCTACACATTACATCTTTGAGAAAGTCACGTGATTCGTGATGAAACGCGTTAAGCTCCTCCTCCATTTGATACTCTGCTCATCGTTCAGTCTCCGCACAGACAACGACTACCTCACCGTCTTCTCTCCTAGCACAGGAACGGCTCCCGCCATTAGATCAGAGGACGTCTCCCGCTACAAGCTGCAGCTTTCTCCAGTGTAATTGTTACACGTCCCTCTCCTCTGCAAGTACAATAGTGGGCACTACAGTGGACTTTCACCGAGGACGCTCGGTGTCGCCAGCCCACGGGAGAGGTACATTTTCCATACAGGCCACCTGCTCAAATAGCTGATTGTCGGGACTCACACCGCTAATTAGTGGAACGTGCATGCCGCCTCTCACACACACACACACACACACACACACACACACACACACACACACACACACACACACACACAGAGTGGAGCCCTGCTACTACTAAACTATGCAGAGAGAATCTACAGATGAGACACATTGTCACAATTTACAGCTACAATTATAATAAGTGTTATGCGCCCTACACACTCTGCGATGTGCCGCCGAGCTGCAAGAACGCCGATACGGCCGACCCGGCGGCGGGGGGACAGTGACGGGAGGAGTAAAGTTTCTCCGTAGACGTGCAAGCCAATATGGACAATCTCGTCCATATTGGCCTGCATGTACAGCCGACAGGGCACCAGCGATGAACGAGCGCAGGGCCGCACATTGTTCATCGCTGATACCTCCACACTGCACGATATTAACGTTATCTCATTCATTAATGAACGAGATCGTTCATATTGTGCAGTGATGTCGGCCAGTGTGTAGGGCCCATTACAGTTGCTGGACAGTATTCTTTTCTGTTATAACATTGAGCCAACCCCACTAATATATAAGTGGGATTTTTATTGGTGTAGACAATATTGTTATTAAATAGTTTACGGTGGTTCAGAGAATATACATATATTATATATATATATATTTCTATGTTATATATGTTTTTTATCCATTGAGGATTTTTATTACTGCATTTTAATGTCAGATTATAATAAATATTTTTAGAGATTTATATATGTCAGCTCTCCTTCTGTTTTGTCAATTCATAGTCCCTTGAGCGCAGCCGTTTTTTCTTTTTATCTGTTTTATATACTGTATTTAAAGGCATACACACAGCGCCTGTACGGCAGCGCACAGGTGAATTTGCAGTACCGTTTATTTTCAACTTAGGCGCTTATAGCAGTCATTTGTTTTGGTTTGTAGACATTAGGCGATTTCAATTAAAGATATGAACGTTCTCGTTCATTAATGAATGAGAACTCATTCATATTGTTCAGTGTGTAGGCATTAACGATGAAGGATGCGCGGCCCCGCGTTCGTTCGTTCGTTCGTTCGTTCGTTCGTTCACCATTGGTGCCGGGTCGCTTATGCATGCAGGCCAATATGGACAATCTCATCCATATTAGAGTGCAGGGCTATGGAGCCGGGTTACGGGGGGAGTATAAAAACTTCACACACACCCCGCGCGGGGTGGTTCGCACGTCGGCCGTATTGCTCGTCGGGTACCTCAGCGGCATATCGCCGAATGTGTAGGGCCCTTAAGTTAAAAGAAAGTATTGTGAAGTAAGGCAGGTTGTAAACATTGATTGTGCATATGTGGTATCAGCTATATATATTTTTATTCTATACTATCTTTTTTTTGTAATCTATTCTTTTTTTTATATACTGGGCACTAAAAGTAGAGGAAATGGTTGTAGGGGGGAGGAGGAAAGAGGAGGGATTAAGGGAGGAAAATGGCACAATATACACAATAAATAAAAATATTACACTTATTGCCACAATATCCACAGCCTATTCTCTCTCTCTCTCTCTCTCTCTCTCTCTCTCTCTCTCTCTCTCTCTCTATCTCTCCTATAATTGTCCAGATCTGTCACTCTGTGACTGTGTGGACAGCGCTGGGCGTGGCTAGGAGCTCTCATTGGGTTAGCGGCAGGTCTATCACACCCAGTCCACAGCTGATTGGGTGATAAATGCCCTCTCACACAGGTTACATCCAATGGGAGGCTCTGCCCTTTTGTTTATTGTTTGTTCCCAGAGCAGGATTAACAATGGGGCTGATGGAGCTGCAGCTCCAGGCCCACACCCCAAAATAGTCCCCCTGCATCTGCAGCAACACACCCTCCAACACTTTACACATAAACATTGCTACAAATTCAAAAAGGGGGCATGGCCACAAGTACAGCGGCGTGGCCACGCCCCTTTTCCTATACTTTCAATGGAAGCTTGGAGAGTCAAAAATCGGTACATACCATAAAAAAAGGGGACTGTACCTGCCAAAAAGGTCCAGCTGGAGGGTATGCCACTGCATCTGCAGCAAGTCTCTGCACTGTAGATAGGGAAAAAAATAGGATTTTGGTTACCTACTGGCAAATCCTTTTCTCGTAGTCCGTAGAGGATGATGGGGTCCACATTAGTACCATGGAGTATAGGCAGGTCCACCAGGAGCCATTGGCACTTTAAGAGTTTGAGAGTGTGGGCTGGCTCCTCCCTCTATGCCCCTCCTACCAGACTCAGTCCAGAAACTGTGCCCGAGGAGACGGACCTCTTCGAGAGAAGGATTTAACACAGATAGTGGCGAGATTCACACCAGCTCACACATACAAGGCACATAAAGCTAACTAGCCTGAAACTCCGCAACCGCTGAAACATTACTTACCAAGTAACAATGCAGTACTCAACTAAAATGATGTTGTACTGAACCAAATAATGATAGCAGGAAAACGAAGCACTGGGCAGGCGCCCAGCATCCTCTACGGACTACGAGAAAAGGATTTACCGGTAGGTACCAAAATCCTATTTTCTCTTACGTCCTAGAGGATGCTGGGGTCCACATTAGTACCATGGGGATGTACCAAAGCTCCCAGAACGGGAGGGAGAACGCCGAGGCTCCTGCAGAACTGATTGACTGAACTTCAGATCATCAGAGGCCAAAGTATCGAACTTGTAGAACTTTGCAAACGTGTTCGATGCTGACCAAGTTGCAGCTCGGCAAAGTTGTAAAGCCGAGACACCCCGGGCAGCCACCCAGGAAGACCCCACCTTAAGAGTAGAGTGGGAATGACAGACGTAGGACACGGCATTCCTGCCATAGAATATGCATGCTGGATAGTGAACCTGATCCAGCGAGAGATCGTTTGCTTAGAAGCAGGACACCCAATTTTCTTGGGATCATACAGGACAAACAGAGAGTCCGATTTTCTATGACGAGCAGTCCTCTTCACATAGATTTTCAGAGCCCTTACAACATCCAAGTACTTTGATGAAATTGAGGAGTCAGTAGCCACTGGCACCACAATAGGTTGGTTGATATGAAATGCCGACATAACCTTCGGAAGAAACTGCTGACGTGTCCGGAGCTCAGGTCTATCTTCGTAAAAAATCAAGTATGGGCTTTTAAAGGGCAAAACCCCCAACTCTGACACACATCTAGCAGGAGCTAAGGCCAACAACGTGACAGCCTTCCATGTAAGAAAGTTGACTTCAACCTCCTGTAGAGGCTCGAACCAGTCCGATTGGAGGAACTGCAACACCACGTTAAGGTCCCAAGGTGCCGTAGGCGGTACAAAGGGAGGTTGGATGTGCAGAACTCCCTTCAAAAAGGTCTGAACCTCAGGGAGGGTAGCCAATTGTTTTTGGAAGAAAATGGATTGGGCCGAAATCTGGACCTTCACAGATCCCAACCTCAGGCCCATATCCACACCGGCTTGTAGGAACCATTCCAGTTGAAACTCCAATGCAGGAAATTTCTTGGACTCACACCAAGACACATATTTTTTCCAAATTCGATGGTAATGTTTACACATTACTCCTTTTCTAGCCTGTATCAGGGTAGGAATAACCTTGTACGGAATGCCCTTTCGAGCTAGTATCAGGCGTTCAACCTCCATGCCGTCAAACACAGCTGCGGTAAGTGTTGATAGGCGAACGGCCCCTGCTGCAGCAGGTCCTCCTGAAGAGGAAGAGGCCTCGGCTCTTCCTGCAGTAGATCCAGAAGATCCGCATACTAAGCCCTTCTTGGCCAGTCTGGAGCAATGAGGATCGCTTGAAACCTTATGAGCTTTAGAACTCTTGGGATGAGTGGAAATAGAGGAAACATGTACACTGACTGGAACACCCATGGAGTCACTAGGGCATCCACCGCCACCGCCTGCGGGTCCCTCGACCTGGAAAAATACCACCGAAGCTTCTTGTTGAGACAAGAGGCCATCATGTCGATCTGGGGTATGCCCCAAAGATCTGTTACCTCCTTGAACATCTCTTGATGGAGACCCCACTCTCCTGGATGGAGATCGTGTCTGCTGAGAAAGTCTGCTTCCCAGTTGTCTACTCCCGGAATGAAGATTGCTGACAGTGCCAACGTGTGTTTTTCTGCCCAGAGGATGATTCTTGTTACCTATGACATTGCAGCTCTGCTCTTCGTTCCGCCCTGTCGGTTTATGTAAGCCACTGCTGTTACATTGTCCGACTGCACTTGAACGGCCCAATTTCTCAGAAGATGGGCCACTTGAAGAAGACCGTTGTAGATGGCTCTCAGTTCCAGGCTTCCAGACTTGACCACCTTCCTTGGAAGGTTTCCCCTTGAGTGACTGTGCCCCAGCCCCGGAGACTTGCATCCGTGGTTAGAAGGATCCAGTCCTGAATCCTGAACCTGCGGCCCTCCAGAAGGTGAGGCAGTTGCAGCCACCAGAGGAGTGAAATCCTGGCCTTTGGTGACAGACGTATTCTCTGGTGCATGTGTAGATGGGATCCCGACCACTTGTTCAGGAGATCTAGTTGGAAGGACCGAGCGTAAAACCTCCCATACTACAGGGCCTCGTAAGAGGCCACCATCTTTCCCAGAAGGCAAATGCACTGATGAACCGACACCCGGGTTGGCTTCAGGACATCCCAGACCATTGTTTGTATCACCAACGCTTTTTCCTCTGGAAGAAACACCCTCTGCACTTCCGTGTCGAGGATCATTCCCAGAAAGGACAACCTCCTGGTTGGTTCCAAATGTGATTTTGGAAGGTTCAGGATCCAGCCATGTTCCCTGAGAAGCTGGGTCGTGAGAGCTATGTACCGTAACAGCTTCTCCTTGGATGATGCTTTTATTAGCAGATTGTCCAGATATGGAATTATGTTCACCCCGTCTGCAGAAGAGAATCATCATTTCCGCCATCACCTTGGTGAATACCCTCGGTGCTGTGGAGAGGCAAAATGGCAGGGCCTCGAACTGGAAATGACAGTCCAACAGTGCGAATCGAAGATAAGCTTGATGTGGCAGCCAAATCGGAATGTGAAGATACGCATCCTTGATATCCAGGGATACCAGGAATTCCCCCTCCTCCAGACCTGATATCACTGCCCTCAGAGACTCCATTTTGAACTTTAACTCTTTCAGAAAGGGGTTTAGTGATTTTAAGTTCAGAATGGGCCCAACCGAACCATCCAGTTTCGGTACCACGAAAAGGTTTGACTAGTAACCTTTGTTTTGCATATGAGGTGATACTGGCACAATGACCTGTGCCTCCACCAACTTCTGGACGGCTTCTTGCAGAACAGTCCTGTGCGCCAACAGAGCTGGCAAGCCCGATTTGAAAAATCGGTCAGGAGGGAGATTTTGAAATTCCAGCCTGTACCCCTGAGACACAATATCTTGCACCCAGGGGTCCAGGCCGGATGACACCCAAACGTAACTGAAATGTCTGAGTCTCGCTCCCACCGGTCCCACCTCCGGGTCGTGCAGTCCACTGTCATGCGGATGACTTTGGTGTACCTGAAGCAGGTTTCTGTCCCTGGGAACCTGCAGCCGCAGGTTTTTTGGACTTGGGCCGACATCCCCGAAAGAAGGTGTTGGACGGCTTGGCCTTTCTGGGCTTGGGAAACCGAAAGAGCTGTGATGTAGCTGAAGAAAAGGGTTTCTTCGGAGCAGGTGTAGCTGAGGGAAGAAAGGGTGACTTACCAGCCATAGCCATGGAGATCAACGCATCTAACACTTCCCCAAAGAGAGCCTGACCTGTGTAGGGTAGGGTCTCCACACTTCTCCTGGATTCCGCATCGGCAAGCCACTGGCACAACCACAGTCCTCGACGAGCTGATACAGACATGGAAGAAATCCCCGCAGCCATGGAACCCAGGTCTTTCATGGATTCTACCAGAAATCCTGCCGAATCCTGAATGTTACGTAAAAAAAAAATTCAACATCACATTTCTCCATAGTATTCAAGTTCTCAAGTATCGTGCCTGACCACTTTACTATATTTTTGGCAATCCAAGCACTGACAATAGTGGGACGTAGTATTGCCCCAGAAGTCATGTACATGGATTTGAGCGTATTATCAATTTTACGATCAGCCGGCTCTTTCAAGGCGGTAGATCCTGGAACAGGTAAAACCACCTTTTTTGAGAGTCTGGATACTGACGCGACAACAATTGGCGGGTTTTCCCATATTTTTCCTATCCTCTACCGGGAAAGGAAACGCTACCAGAACCCTTTTAGGTATCTGGAACCTTTTATCCGGGTTTTCCCAAGCCTTTTCAAAAATAGCATTTCATTCCTTAGATGCAGGGAAGGTTAGCGAGGCTTTCTTATTCTCAGTGAAGTAAATCTCCTCAACCTGCTCAGGTGTTGTATCAGCAATATTCAACACATCCCTAATAGCCTCTATCATCAACTGCACCCCTTTAGCATAAATTTGATAGAGGATAACCACTCAGGCTCCCTTGTTGGAATCTGTGCTAAACCAGTGCAATCCTGATTACATGGAATGGGATCATCCTGAGAGGACATATCCTCTGCAGCATATGACACAGAGTCCCTGGACATTGCTTAATGGAGACCACAGACACTCCACACACACACAGGGGAGGACAGACAGAGTTTCACCCCCAAGAATGGCAAGAGAGACACAGAGATTGGAGCCAACCCACACACAGCGCTTTTCATATAAAGGGAGATCCCCTATCAGCGCTGACTGTGCACCGTAATAGGTTACACAGTTGTTTTGCAGCCCCCCCACCCCCCTTCTACAACCCCCTAGAGAGAGATAGCTGGAGTTGCTTTGGAGGGACTTGCTCTTCCGGGACAGTGCTGTGCAGGCAGGAAAATGGCGCTGAACGCTGCTGGGTCCGCTCTGAGGAGAAGCTCCGCCCCTAAAATGGTGCTGTCTTCCCGCTCTTCCTAAGATTATACTGGCCTGAGGATTTATGCTGGCTGTGTGACCAGTGTAGGGTGTAGGCGCTGGCTCAGGGCGCCCCTCACAGCGCCGCACTATGTACCGCTGAGCCTCCGGAGCACATTTAATATTGCGCTCCATACCCTGATGCCGCTATCTTCACACCAGCCCCCCGCTTGCTTGGGGGGTCGGTGACTCACTCGCCACTGATCTTCAGCTCTGTAAGGGGGTGGCGGCATGCTGCTGGGGTGTGCGATCCCCTGTGGCGGGGAACGATCTATCCCCTCAGGAGCTCAGTGTCCTGTCAGCAGAGATAGTGGCTCAGACCCTGCAGGGCGGACACTGCTCCCCCCCTTAGTCCCACGCTGCAGGGAGGCTGTTGCCAGCAGCCTCCCTGTAAAATAATAAACTCTAAAATAAACTTTACTAGAGAAACTCTGCAGAGCTCCCCTAGCTGTGACCGGCTCCTCCGGGAACATTTTCTAAACTGAGTCTTGTAGTAGGGGCATAGAGGGAGGAGCCAGCCCACACTCTCAAACTCTTAAAGTGCCAATGGCTCCTGGTGAACCCGTCTATACCCCATGGTACTAATGTGGACCCCAGCATCCTCTAGGACGTAAGAGAAACATCCTTTTACTGCAGCATCCTATGTCCTGCTGCCAGTCCTCCTGCCCCCTTCGGCATCAACAATCCCCACTCCCTAGCCGCGCCGCAGGTGGAACAAAAGCTGCTGCGGCCACCGGCATAGATGTGTATGAAAGCGGCGCAGCGGAAGGCTTTCATAGCCCTCCCTGCGCCGCATACTCTCTGAGCCCCGGAGCCTCCTCTGTGTGTGTGATGTCACAGCCGCGCCCAGATCCCCAGAGGCCCTGACTCCGCAACACAGCACCTGGGTTGCCGGCCTGGAAGCCCTGAGATGGCTAATGTAACGGATAGAGTGGGTGATATCGCGGAGGGTAATGTCTGGACGCTGAATCAATGTAAAAGTTGACAGTGCTGTGCAGTGCAGTGGGTGTGCAGTGTCGCTGACACTGCCCAGCACTCTCACCTTTTATATTGATTCAGTGAGTCAGTCAGTTCTGCCAGCCAGTCACTATTGTTAGCGCCGGTGTCCCAACGCGCCGCATTACAGGGAAGTAGACGCACTAAATAAACTACAGCTCCCAGCAGCGCTTAGCGTCGAAGCATTCCAGTGCTAACTGCTGCTGGGAGCTGTAGTTTATTGAGTGCATCTTCTTCCCTGTAATGCGGCGTATTGGGACACCGGCGCTAACAATAGTGACAGGCTCATACTTACCTACATTGTAAGTCTCCTCTCCGGGAGAAGCCCGGAGAGGAGATGCCGCAGGTGTCTTTGGGGGGCGGGGCCGGACTGTGACATCACTAAGCCCCGCCCCCACACCGGGAAATGCCGCGATTCGCAGGTCTGCGGGAAGGGGGTGGGGCTAAAATGACGCGATTTGCGTCATTTTAACCCCTTCTCCACCCGACGGATCCACGAATGCGGGAGGTTATCTCTCCATCCTGCTCGCATCACTAGGGTGCGAGCAGGATGCGGGAGACCTGCCCACTCTTCCGGGGGTGCGGGGGGGCTACCCCAAAAAATGGGAGCCTCCCGCAGCTTCCGGGAGAGTAGGTAAGTATGGACTGGCTGCTGTGCGAGTCTCTGGCAGAGACTAGCTGCTTCCAAGAGGAGAAGCAGGAGAAGCATTACCCACACCTCACCCACTCGCAGTACCTCCCGTCCCCATCCGCGGCACCCGCACATCCCCCTCCTCCACCCACGGTGGCTCCGGACCCCCTCCACCACCCGCAGCACCCCCGCACCCGCCCCTCCCCCACCCGACGCACCACTGCACCAGCCACCCCCCACTCGTGGCACCCCCGCACCTGCGGTGGCTCCGGACTTCCACCTGCGGCACCTGCCCCTCCCCCACCACCACACCAGTCCCTCCCCCACCCACGCCACCCCTGCAACCACCCCACCCCTCCCCCACCCGCGGCATCCCCGAACTCCCTCCCCCATCCGCGTCTCCCCCGCACCCGTCACTCCCCCAACCAAAGCACCTACTAGGTGATTCATCAGGCCCTGTGTGCGCTGTTCACGCCGTTGCAAGGCGCTACGACCCCTTAACCAATGCACGCCCTTTGTCCGTGCAATATTTAACCACTCACACAATTATGATTGGAGGTAATACTCCATATAATAAAAATATTGCACGCCATAAGGGTATGCAAAGGTTAAGGGGGCGTAGCCCCTTATGACGGTGTGAAGAGCGCCTGTAGGGCGCGATGAATCACTATATATATATATATATATATATATATGCAGTATATTGCTCAATATAACTATATTCTGGCAAGAAATTAATTTGTATTGTTGTGTTATGGGACTTTAGATGTATACCTTTTATCTGTAATGAAATAAATAAATAAATAAAATAAAAGCATATAACATATCGCTTTACCATGGACTATTCTGAGAAATACTGTTCCTGGCTAGTTACTAACATCAAGCTGCTTCTTCCTCAATACCTGCTTACTAACGAATATAATTATTACAGCAAGGTTTATACAACGGGGGCTTATAATATTTTACATTTTTGAATGTACCAGCCGGTAATTCTCTGTTTATTAATGTGATTACTGACTATGTATATCTGTGTTTTATAAATATGTGTAATTTGTAAAGCAGAATTAAAATTGCTTATATACCAGCGCTTATAATTTCCCTGCAGTGACTGACTCACTGAAGCTGCACTAAGGGTAAGAGAGGGCAAGTGAGGGAGCCTCTACTGCAAGTTCTGCAACATGTTCCATGGAAGCTCTGTCTTCATATCTGCTCAGTCGTCTGTGGGTGGAAATGATTCTGTGTTTTATTTTCCTGTGGGAAACAACGGCCGGGATGTAATGAAGTCTGAGTTCGGCGGTCATGCGGGATGCCGGCCTAACTCTGACTTTTTTTTTTAAATGGGCGATCGTGTACAAGGCTAAACCATGCTAAACCATACCTTTAAAAAACATCAGAATTCGTCCGGTATCCCGTACATCCACCGAACTCGGACTTCATTACATCCCACCCAATGTGTGTTTTTATTCCTGGGGTGCAATGTGTGTTCTTTGTTACTGTGGGAGGGGATGCCGTTGGAACGGGGGGCTCCCCAAATTCTTCTCACACGGTGTTAGTAGACCTGGGGCCGGACCTTGGCTTGATTATAACTTTGTGTGTGAATATAGAAGAATATCTGCTCTCTACAGCAGTGTTTCTCACACTCAGCCCTCAGGAACCCCAAAACTAAGCCCTCAGGAACCCCAAAATGCAGCCCTCAGAAACCCCAAAACTCAGTCCTCAGGAACCCCAACAGTTCATGATTTCCAGACCACTTGTGGATCTCTATAATATGTCAGTTAGAAATGAATGCAGCACATATTCTATAGTGTGTCAGTAATGACGACACCTGTGCACCAGCTAGGCCATCAGGAAAACCTGCACTGCTGGGGCCCTGAGGACAGAGTCTGAGAAACACGGCTCTAGAGCAGAAGCTACTGACTAGTGTAAGTGTCATAAGTGACTGAGGAATGTCCTGCATATAATGTGAGATCGTATCTGGGATAATGCACACCCTTCTATACATGATAGAGATATTAGCAGTGACCATGCAGCTGAGGGACCATCTAGATGTACAAGTCTGTAGGCATAGTCTGTTATACACAGAACCCTGGGGTGACTTCTTTTTTTTTTTTTTCAAACTATTTTTATTGCAATCTCACATTGTACAGGATAAGTAAGCAGTATTTCGAGACATGAAATGCAGTATATAGTTAACAATGTATGACATAAAATACATCATGCGAAATCCTCCTAGCAGGAGACAAGGAGTCACAAATTATTCAGTCTCATATAATCCCAGGTAGAGATCCAAACATATTTTCAAACTTTTCCTCTTATAATAATAACTTTTATACCCTTCCAATAAAAGGGAACATATGTAGAACTAGTGATATCAGGGAATTTATAGCGTGTCTTAATTACCAAAGCGGAGCATATTATAGATGGAACGAGATGTATCAATCATTGATTCTCCACTAGTAAAAACAGGGTATCCAAGAAAAAAAAAAAAAATCCCTAAACTTGTATAAAGTACCTAAAACATAAGAAAATAAACCAACGTGTAATGCCTACTATGGGACACGGGTCGTCGATCCATCCACAGCACAATCTTCCCATATCGGGGGTCTATATTTCCAAGCAGCCCGGTGTACGATTGAATATAGAAGGAAGTGGAGGAGGGTCCAGAGAAGAAGAGAAAGGATAAGTCAGATGTGTAAGGGGTTAGGGTGGTCTATAGCGTGGAGGCGGTACCATGAGGTGGATTGAAAGCATTTGTCTATGGCTTGTTTAGTATGTAGGGGGAGTGTCAAAATGTAAGGGTTCCAACATTGGAACAAAGCAGGGGTGAGCCTCTCCTTATGGATAGAGGTCTCCAGCCAGTCCATGGTGAATAGAAAAAATAATCTAGAGGTCACCATCGAAATATTAGGAGGTATGTTGTGAATCCACTGTTGTAGGATTGCCTTCCTGCCAGCTGCTGATAGTATCATAAGCAGTTTTTTGTTAGCCCTGGGGATGTCCGGTTGATCAGTCAGACATCCGAACAGTGCCCAGGAGGTGGTGCAGTTAAAGGATATGCCTAAGGACGTAGTTCCATAGTGATGTACCTCATGCCAAAACTGTGACACCAGAGCGCACTCCCAGAAGCAATGGAAGAGGTCGGCCCCCTCCATTAGGCATTTGGTGCATTTACTATCTTCTGAGATGCCCATCAGTGATCGACGTTTAGGTGAAATGTACGCCCTATGGAGCATTTTATAGGCCATTTCTTGGTAAGAGCTTGCAGGAATAAGCTTCAAGGTCAACTGAAAGTGATTTAAGAGGGATTCAGGGGTGACCATTGGGATGTGGGAGGACCACTGGGACAGCTCCGGAAGGTCTGTGTCTGGGATAAGCTCAAGACGGATACGTGAATAAATGGTTGATATAGAGTAGTAGGCCGACTGGGTTAATGTATCTAGAGAATTAAGAAAATCAATCCCTGTCAGTTTAGATAGTACAGTTTTAAGATAGTGTATTGCTTGGAAGTAGGCAAACTCGTGATGAGGAAGTAAGCCGTATTTCTCTCGCGCCTCCACGAAAGACAGCGGGGCGTGGGAGGAGTTGAGCAGGTTGCGCAGGTTGCGGACGCCAAGAGAGTGCCAAGTAGTGAAAGGTTGTAGAGCTTCCCCCTTCTGAAACTCTAAGTTGCCGATAAGGGGCAGTGAAAGTGAGTATAGATATTGAAGTTTGAGAGATTTCCTTGCCATTTTCCACGCCTGCATTATGGGGAGTAGTAGTAGATTAGTGGTAATATGTAAGGCCAGTTTGGGGGGCTTGGCATGTAGGAGATAACTGAGGGATAGGGGAGCACATAGTTGAGAATCTAGGTTAGAATCCGTGTAGTAATTATTATTTCCAAGCCAATCCATAGCTATGCGTAAGAGGCACGCAAGATTGTATCGTTTAATATCAGGTAGATTGATTCCCCCTCTAGGTACCGTCTGGGTTAATTTTTTCATGCTAATCCTCGGGCGTTTACCAGCCCAGATGTATTTGGAGATAGAAGCGTTCAAAGAGGATAGGTCCGATTTAGATAACAAAAGGGGGGTCATCTGTAAAACATAGAGGAGCTTTGGGAAGCTGGCCATCTTAAATAAGTTACATCTCCCTAGCATATTAAGGGGGAGGGATTGCCAGAGGCCAAGTTCGGTTCTAATCTTATGTAGGACTGGAGTGATATTAAGTCTATATAGGTGGCATGGTTGAGCAGGGAGTGCAACGCCTAGAAAGGTAATATGTGTATTCGCCCATTTAAAGGGAAAGGTGGTTCCCCAATCCAGTTTCGCCTGTCCATATATGGCCAACGCTTCTGACTTACTATAATTGATGGTAAACCCTGCGAAAGAGGAGAAGCGATCAGTCATGGCAATTAACTGCGGGATTGTATGGTGAGGATCTGACATAAAAAGGAGGAGGTCGTCTGCGAATGCCACCGCCCTTAATTCCTGTGTTCCCACAGCAATGCCCTTATAGTTCTTGTGTGACAGAATATGGCGTATAAGGGGTTCCAATGCCAAATCAAAAAGGAGGGGAGATAAGGGGCATCCTTGCCTAGTGCCTCTTTCCAACGTGAAAAATGAAGATGTCACATTATTGACTAAGACCTGCGCCACTGGGTTGGTATATAAGGTTTGCACTAGGTTGCAAAACGCTGTGCCAAATCCCTGATGGGCGAGCACCCGAGATAGGTGAGGCCAGGCAATTTTATCAAATGCCTTTTCTGCATCTAAATTTATAATGATGTTATTTTTGGCCTGGTTGAGGCGGGTGTAGGATATCGCAGTTAGGGCCGCCCGCACTCCCCGTGTGGATTGTCTACATTTGACGAATCCCATCTGTGCAGGTGAAATGAGATGGGGTAAGTATGCTTGCAACCTGTTAGCTATGATTGTAGTCAAGATTTTAAAATCCTGATTGAGGAGTGAGATGGGGCGGTATGACCCAACCTGAGTAGGATCTTTACCAGGTTTTGCTAGCACTATGAGTTTGGCTTCATTGAAACGAAGGGGAGTCTCCCCCGTTGTTAGTATATGGTTATATAGTCGTGTTAAGATGGGGAGTATGTCGGCCTCCAGCACCTTGTAAAATTCAGCGCTGAAGCCGTCAGGGCCAGGGCTCTTTCCATTGGGGAGGGACTTAATGGTGGTCCGCACCTCCTCCTCAGTTATTGGGGCATCTAACGATTCCCTCTCCTCTAATTCCAGCTTCGGTAACTGCGCCTCATCTAGGAATGATTGACCATCAGTTGCATTATCAACGTCGGCAGTATATAGGGACTTATAGAAGCGCATGAAAGCCGAGCAGATGTCAGTGGGATCAGAGAGAACACTTCCAGAGCTGTGCAACGAGTCAACCCATGTTTTGTTTCGGGGCCCCCTAACCAGGTTGGCCAGGAGCTTACCGGATTTATTCCCCCACCTATGAAACCTGTTCCTGCCGTAATCGTAGCTGATCTGGGCCTGTTCGGTGAGAAAGGTATCATAGATTTGTTTTGCCATGAGGTACGCCTCCTTGTGAGTAGGGCTATCGCTTTGTTTGTATGTGCGGTATGCAAGTGTGAGGGCCGCGCTGAGTTCCTGTAATTTTATGTTAAATTTCTTGCGCTTAGAATTGACGTTAGAGATGATATGACCACGGAGGACTGCTTTAGAGGCTCCCCAAAAAAGTGGAGTGTTATATTCTTGATCTAGGTTGTCAGCAGGATAGTTCTGCCAGGTGTGTTTAAGATGTAATAAGAAGTCCTCTGAATGTGTGAGATAAGCTGGGAATCTCCAACATTTAGATATGTTCTGAGGTAGGGACAGATGTAGGGACAGGGTAATGGGGGCGTGGTCCGAAATAATGATGTCCTTAATTGAGGTGTGGGTAACTTTAGAAAAGAGGTGTTTGGATAAAAATAGATAGTCAATGCGAGAGTGAGTAGAATGTGGGTGGGAATAGAAAGAATAATCTCGTTGAAGGGGGTTATGTAGACGCCAGGGGTCTAATAGGGTTAGTTGAGAACAAAATGAGGAAAGCAGAGTAGAGGAGGGCCCGGGTTTTTTGGTACTCACCCCTGACCTGTCCATGGATGGATCAACGACCGTGTTGAAGTCACCCCCTAGGATTAAGTTCTGGCTACCCCAGGATAAAACTCTTTGGAGAATATCTGCAAAAAAGAGATTGTTAGATCCAGTAGGTGCATACACGTTTAGAAAGGTATATATCACATTGTCGATTGAGACATCTAAAAATATAAATCTGCCCTCAGGGTCGATATACTTTTTGAGAATGCAGAATTGAAGATTCTTATGAAAGAGGATGGCCACACCTCTGGTTTTATTGGTGTAAGGGGCAGATACACATTCCCCAATCCAAGGGGCTCTCAATGAGATAGAGGAGTTATGCTCCCAGTGTGTTTCTTGCAGGAACACTACTTGAGGGGACAAGCGGGAGAGATGAGCAACTACCTTCTTGCGCTTAATGGGGCTATTTAGACCCTCCACATTCCAGGAAACTATATTAAAGTCTAAAAGTGGGGTTGTCACCGGGGTTGAGGTCTGGGAAACAGCATGGTTAGCCATGCTATCCTACCCCCGTAGATGGAGAATAGAATATCAAAATTGTACAGGTAAACCGGTGCCCCCCCCCGTCCCAGTGAGCAAGGAGGGGCCAACCTATGGAGGATCGAGACACATTATCCCAGCAGGCAAAACAAACAAACACATAAACATACAAAAATATCAAACTAACAGATTGACAACAATGGGAGGCAAAGCCTCCAGCATGCATGATTAGCATGCCTTGATCATATCCCAAACACTGTGTGACCTACAGATGAAAGTAGTCATGAAAGTATGCAAGCTGTAAGTAAGGGTGGACAGTCAAGTGTCAGGGTGAGCGAAATGGGTCTTTGCCGCCATCGGATCGTCGAAGAAGCAAGGTTTTCCATTGACGAAGACCCGAAGGCGGGCAGGATATAACAATGAGAACTTGACATTTTCTTCAAACAGTCGCTTGCATATCGGTGCGAACTCTCTGCGCTTGTTGGCGACATGAGTGGAGAAGTCCTGGAAGATGAGCAACCTTTCTCCCTTATAGAGGAGGTTCGCTGACTGCCGGTAGTGGTCCAAGAGCTTAGCTTTATCCGCAAAGTTTAAGATCCGTAGGATAACAGGTCTAGGGCGTCCCGCGGATTCTCTGCGTTCAGGGCCAATCCTGTGTGCCCTTTCAATGGCTAATGGTGAGCCCTGAAGATCCATACCTAATTTGTCGGGTAGCCAGTTGGATAGAAGGTCTAGCAGTGCGTGGCCTCTCACCGACTCCGGGATGCCCACCACCCGCAGGTTGTTTCGACGGCTCCGATTCTCCAAATCATCAAGTTTTTCAGTGAGGCCTTTGATTTCTGTGGTTTGGGTCTTTATGGTAGACTGTGCGGCTTGAAGATCGTCTTCCAATGTTGAGACCCTCTGCTCGACTTCATCTAAACGGTTGCTATGATGAGTCAGCTGGGCTAAGGTGGAGTCGATGGCTTCTTTAATGCCCGCCAGTTTTTCGTCTAGCAGAGGTCCCAGAACCGCTGCGATGTCAGTGGGTTTCATTTTAGGCTGTTTGGTAGTTGAAGCGCCAGTACGTTTCCTTTGGGATCGGGATCGAGTGGTGGAGCAATCGGAGTCAGATGAATTCCTGCGGGACGTGTCTTCGCGTGCGCCTGAAATAGGACCAGTCGAGGACATTGGGGTGGAGACCAGGAACTTTTCCATATGAGGTCGCTGGAATTATGTATGTAGAATAGAAGCAAAGTAGGGCGCAGAGGGTGATTTAATGAGGGTCACATCAGCGTTGGGAGGGTATTGGAAAGTTACATTGCTATGAAGATAGCAGGCATGTCAGGGTGTTGCGGATCAGGGTTGCCGGTAGCAACGTTGCAGAGACGTCAGGGCGTGGTACCGCAGAGCACCGCAGCGGCGTGATGTGTATGTCAAAAGGCTCGGGTTGAAGTAACGGGAGCCAGGCAACCTCCGCTATGAATCTGTAATTCCCAGGTGCGGCAGGTGGCGATCGGGCCGGTAAAGTATCACACCTGTTATCATAAGGCGTGATATAATGATACCTCTTCAGCCACTGAACAGGAGATATGAGAATAGATGAAGCGATGAGATTAGCTATATAGTGGCTGCAGGTTGTCTAATCTAGAAGTCGCCACAAGAGGGAGCTGTGGTCCTGGCTATTACCAGCCATGTAGTGAGGATTGTGCCAATCGCAAGATGGCCGCCGCTGTTCAGTGAATACTGTGCCAGTCGCAAGATGGCCGCCGCTTAGTAATGAGGCCTGGTCCCTCCGGAGTTCTCCCGGCCGTCAGTCCTCATCAGCGAGGGGATAGATCCTGCATGTGGGGGGATATGTGAGGCTGGGGTTGAAAAGGAAGCGCCCGGTGGAGCCAGGAATCGGTGAGGCCCGGTTCAGGGTCCGTGCGGCGCCAACCGCAAGATGGCCGCTGGCCGCCAGCCACACGCGGCCCGGCCTCCACCTCCCGCAGGCCGCCCGTTCCCCGGTCCCCCGCGCTGGCCAGCGCTCGATGAGCAGGCTGCTGGATGTCAGGGGGTGTCCCTCAGGTGTGGGAGGAAGTCTATATATCCTCCGTGTCGGGTCCGGCGAGCCGGCGGGTCCGTTGCAAAATCGAGGCCCCGGCTTCTGAGACGGAGGTAGGCCACAATCCGCAGGGGGCAACGCAGGGCCCCCCCGATTCCGCAGCTTTGACCCCCGGGTGCAGGGTAGTATAGCAGGGTGAGGGGATGGTATTGCAGCAGGTGGGCCCTCAGATTCTAGTTAGGAACGGGAATTTTGTAATTTGGCTAGCTGGAGCTGCACAGAGACCCGACCTTCCCTGATGCCAGCTAGGCCACGCCCCCTGGGGTGACTTCTTATATCCACAGTAATGTAATGTAGGGGGTATATTACACCTTATGTTATACACAGAACCCGGGGTGACTTCTTATATCCACAGTAATGTAATGTAGGGGGTATATTACACCTTATGTTACACACAGAACCCTGGGATGACTTCTTATATCCACAGTAATGTAATGTAGGGGGTATATTACACCTTATGTTATACACAGAACCCTGGGGTGACTTCTTATATCCACAGTAATGTAATGTAGGGGGTATATTACACCTTATGTTACACACAGAACCCTGGGGTGTTTTCTTATATCCACAGTAATGTAATGTAGGGGGTGTATTACACCTTATGTTACACACAGAACTCTGGGGTGACTTCTTATATCCACAGTAATGTAATGTAGGGGGTATATTACACCTTATGTTATACACAGAACCCTGGGGTGTTTTCTTATATCCACAGTAATGTAATGTAGGGGGTGTATTACACCTTATGTTACACACAGAACTCTGGGGTGACTTCTTATATCCACAGTAATGTAATGTAGGGGGTATATTACACCTTATGTTATACACAGAACCCTGGGGTGTTTTCTTATATCCACAGTAATGTAATGTAGGGGGTGTATTACACCTTATGTTACACACAGAACTCTGGGGTGACTTCTTATATCCACAGTAATGTAATGTAGGGGGTATATTACACCTTATGTTACACACAGAACCCTGGGGTGTTTTCTTATATCCACAGTAATGTAATGTAGGGGGTGTATTACACCTTATGTTACACACAGAACTCTGGGGTGACTTCTTATATCCACAGTAATGTAATGTAGGGGGTATATTACACCTTATGTTACACACAGAACCCTGGGGTGTTTTCTTATATCCACAGTAATGTAATGTAGGGGGTGTATTACACCTTATGTTACACACAGAACTCTGGGGTGACTTCTTATATCCACAGTAATGTAATGTAGGGGGTATATTACACCTTATGTTACACAAGATTTCATTACACTTTGTAAGTAATACAATTTTTGTTCAACGTTAGCAACGTCTTACAGCGTCATAGTTACCAGTACCAATACCTATATAACACTATGGGGCTGATTCCGAGTTGGAACGCCTGTGCGTCACATTCTGCAGCTGTAAAATGCGTTATCTAAATCAACACAATTTCCTGTATATGCAAATCAGGGCCGGTTCAAGGGCGCTCTGCGCCCCGGGCAGGAAATGGGGCGTGGCCTAACACAGGGGGCGTGGTCAATTATGCCCCCTGTACATTAAAAGCGCCGCTTGAATGCTGAGCGGTGCGCACAGCAAAAGGTCCTCTCCACGAAGGGAAACTAGACGCTATGCGTCTAGTTCCCTTCGTAGAGAGGACCTTTGCTGTGCGGTGCGCGATGACGTCATCGCGCACCGCTCAGCAAAGTTACTCTCCAGGAAGGGAAACTAGACGCATAGCGTCTAGTTCCCTTCAGGAGGCGGACGGGGACGGGGACGGCAGCGGGCAGCGGAGGCGGACGGGGACACAGCGGGCAGCAGTGGCGGATCTTGCCACGGTGCGGCGCCCTCCGGATGGCGCCAGCGCCCTCCGGAAGGCGGCGCCCCGGGCAAAAGTACTGCTTGCCCGTGGCAAGATCCGCCACTGATGCAAATGAGCAAAACTTACAAGATGTATGTAGGTGTGCACCAGTGGTGTGTGAGCCGGGATTGTGTCACACACACATCACACGCACTCACGTTTTGTCATTATACATTGTTTTATTATAAAATGGTGATAGATAGATAGATAGATAGATAGATAGATAGATAGATAGATAGATAGATGTATACAAATATACAAATATACAAATTTACACAAATATACAAATATCTACACGTATCTACAGATGAGCTCCTCCCAGCGGGAACTAGTCTCTCACAGTCAGTGGTTTCCTCAGGTCACCCAGTTGGAGTAGTGGTGACAGGGAACATGTATCACCCAGTTGGAGTAGTGGTGACAGGGAACATCTATCACCCAGTTGGAGTAGTGGTGACAGGGAACATCTATCACCCAGTTGGAGTAGTGGTGACAGAGAACATCTATCACCCAGTTGGAGTAGTGGTGACAGGGAACATCTATCACCCAGTTGGAGTAGTGGTGACAGGGAACATCTATCACCCAGTTGGAGTAGTGGTGACAGGGAACATCTATCACCCAGTTGGAGTAGTGGTGACAGGGAACATCTATCACCCAGTTGGAGTAGTGGTGACAGGGAACATCTATCACCCAGTTGGAGTAGTGGTGACAGGGAACATCTATCACCCTGTTGGAGTAGTGGTGACAGGGAACATCTATCACCCAGTTGGAGTAGTGGTGACAGGGAACATCTATCACCCAGTTGGAGTAGTGGTGACAGGGAACATCTATCATCCGGTTGGAGTAGTGGTGACAGGGAACATCTATCATCCGGTTGGAGTAGTGGTGACAGGGAACATCTATCACCCAGTTGGAGTAGTGGTGACAGGGAACATCTATCACCCAGTTGGAGTAGTGGTGACAGGGAACATCTATCACCCAGCTGGAGTAGTGGTGACAGGGAGCATCTATCACCCTGTTGGAGTAGTGGTGACAGGGAACATCTATCACCCAGTTGGAGTAGTGGTGACAGGGAACATCTATCACCCAGTTGGAGTAGTGGTGACAGGGAACATCTATCACCCAGTTGGAGTAGTGGTGACAGGGAACATCTATCACCCAGTTGGAGTAGTGGTGACAGGGAACATCTATCACCCTGTTGGAGTAGTGGTGACAGGGAACATCTATCATCCGGTTGGAGTAGTGGTGACAGGGAACATCTATCACCCAGTTGGAGTAGTGGTGACAGGGAACATCTATCACCCAGTTGGAGTAGTGGTGACAGGGAACATCTATCACCCAGTTGGAGTAGTGGTGACAGGGAACATCTATCACCCAGTTGGAGTAGTGGTGACAGGGAACATCTATCACCCTGTTGGAGTAGTGGTGACAGGGAACATCTATCACCCAGTTGGAGTAGTGGTGACAGGGAACATCTATCACCCAGTTGGAGTAGTGGTGACAGGGAACATCTATCACCCAGTTGGAGTAGTGGTGACAGGGAACATCTATCACCCAGTTGGAGTAGTGGTGACAGGGAACATCTATCACCCTGTTGGAGTAGTGGTGACAGGGAACATCTATCATCCGGTTGGAGTAGTGGTGACAGGGAACATCTATCACCCAGTTGGAGTAGTGGTGACAGGGAACATCTATCACCCAGTTGGAGTAGTGGTGACAGGGAACATCTATCACCCAGTTGGAGTAGTGGTGACAGGGAACATCTATCACCCAGTTGGAGTAGTGGTGACAGGGAACATCTATCACCCAGTTGGAGTAGTGGTGACAGGGAACATCTATCACCCAGTTGGAGTAGTGGTGACAGGGAACATCTATCACCCGGTTGGAGTAGTGGTGACAGGGAACATCTATCACCCAGTTGGAGTAGTGGTGACAGGGAACATCTATCACCCAGTTGGAGTAGTGGTGACAGGGAACATCTATCACCCAGTTGGAGTAGTGGTTACAGGGAACATCTATCACCCAGTTGGAGTAGTGGTGACAGGGAACATCTATCACCCAGTTGGAGTAGTGGTGACAGGGAACATCTATCACCCAGTTGGAGTAGTGGTGACAGGGAACATCTATCACCCAGTTGGAGTAGTGGTGACAGGGAACATCTATCACCCAGTTGGAGTAGTGGTGACAGGGAACATCTATCACCCTGTTGGAGTAGTGGTGACAGGGAACATCTATCTCCTGGCTATAATCACCAGTGCAGGTACAACCAGTTTATACACAGATAGATGAGTATGGCGATCAGGCATAATAGAGTGATGAGCGACACAGTAAAGTCCAGGGTGTGATAAAGTGGGGACCTGGACCCCCATCCTGCACATGCAGCGCCACGCACTACCTCTGTGCTCCCGGAGTCAGTGATGTCCTCTGCTCCGCTGTCGCTCTCCTCAGCAGGCTCCTCCTCCTCATATATGGTGGGGAGTTTCGGCCTGAACCTGCGGCACCTAAATTCTAGGATCTTGCGTCGTTTGTACATGGGCGGGGTGGTGATAATTTTAATCAGCCAATGCGCGTGATCCATTCGGGAGAACTCTGCCTCTGTGTCTGTAGGGGTGACAGGATCCTGCCTTCTGACAGATCCAGCAATCACCACGTCATCATCGGCTCCATCGTCACCGCAACATCTGCTGCCACAGCAACCCATCCTGCCTCTTTAGTCGGGCTCCAAACAAGGAGTGATCCCAAAGCCAGGTACAGTAGCTGAGAGAATGTGATCAGCCTGTGACATCATAGTGACCAGTAACGCATTGTGACATCATCAGCATCTACCATATGTGAGCTGGCCTGATACCCAGGGATTGTAATGACAATAAGTTTCTACCAGCGCTGACCAGTGACAGGACCAGCACCATTACTCAGTGCTGCCTATAGTCACTGACCAATCTGCCTCCCTTGGAGATATAAGTAACAAGCTGAGTCCCTCAGTGATGCTGAACGTACCCAAGTAGCACAATAAATACACCGTGAGATGCCGCCAAACTGACGCTAATATGCTGCTTTTCTTATAACATAAATGTATTATTGGAACAATAAATGTAACAAAGTATCAGATACAAATTCTGACAATGACAAAGACCTTTGTCAAGCTTACAATTAAGAGGGGTATCCAATTACAGGTGAAGAAACATTGGGCGTGAGAAACATCAGTTTTTCCCAATTTTTCCCGATGTTTCACCCGGATTTGTTTACAGGCTATCGAATCTGGTCGCCTGTCAGAAAAAATACATTATCTCCCGATAACACACAGCCTCAGTTACACCTGGGTGTTTTCGGATGAAAACGGGGCTGTCTCTGGAAATGTGCTTTTGCCTGCCTGAAGCAGGGGAAACAAAATCGACGAAAAGCCAGCGCAAGCCGCTGCTTTACGGGGCTAATTGGATAACCCGATGAATAACTGGACTTATTGGATACCCCACTAAGTATGTACACAGTTACAGAGAACTAATGTAGGTCCAAAGGAGGCGTAACTTACCTCTCCCCTTAGTGGCTCCTTATTGTAAGACAAAATGCGCCAGCTTGAAACACAAAGTGGGAAGTGCCCAGCGTGACTGTAAGTACACACCATATGGGACCTACCAATGGTAGCATGCGTACCACCGTGTAATACATGCAGGGCCGGTTCTACACCTTGTGGCGCCCAGTGCGAAAGTTTCCACTGCCCCTCCCCCGCGTTTCAAAAGGTAGGGGCGTGGCTTCACAGGGGAGGGGCATGGCCACAGTTATGCGCCCAGATTTGCCCCAAGTAGTTGTGCCCTCCAGTTGATTTGCCCCCAGTAGATTTGTTGTCCCCTGTAGCTGTGCTCTCTGTTGCTGTGCCCCCTGTTGCTTTGCCCCCAATAGTTGTGTCCCGTCGCTTTGCCCCCAGTAGATGTGTCCCCTGTCGCTGTGCCCCCAATAGTTGTGCCCTCTGTTACTTTGCCCCAGTAGTTGTGCCCTCTGTTGCTGTGCCCCCGTTGCTTTGCCCCCAGTAGATTTGCCCCAGTAGTTGTGCCCCCAGTTGCTTTGCCCCCAATAGTTGTGCCCTCTGCTGCTGTGCCCCCTGCTAACACACACACACAAAAATAAAAAATAAACAATACTTACCACTGCCTCGCTCCTGCTTCCTGACCGCTGCTGCCGCTCCGTCTGGCCGCCGGCTCCTCTCTATGGGAGAGACGTCATGACGTCTCTTCCATAGCAGCGCCGCACAGACACTAGAGGTCAATAATGACCTCTAGTGTCTGTCACTGGAGCCGGCTGCAGCGGACGCCCACACAGCCCACGGCGTCCGCTGCAGCCGGGGAGCAGGGTGCGGGTAGGCGGCGGTGCCTGCGGGGTGACTGCGGCCACTCCCCCGGGCCGCAGCGCCCCGCCGCAGGCACTGCTTGCCTGCACCAAGGGCCGCTCCTGAATACATGCACAGGAAAACATCTGACATGTATCACTATAGAAACAGCCAACAACAGTGTGGTAAGACACCAAAGCACCACACACCTGCGTTCCACAGTGATACACACATGACACAAGTGGCCACCTAAACACTCACACAATAATATACCAAATGTGTGACATACTGTATTGAGGTTGATATTTGATAAGCCCCAAGGCTCACTGTATCACAATTATAGTAACAATGATGTACACATACATAAACTACATACAGTATATACACACATATATATGTACAAATGCTGTATTACCTGCGCACTGAGATGGTATAACTAGTGGGATTGGCGAGCTGCTCGCTCCCCTACTAATCAACTTATGAAAAACGGGTGTAACACTGCGCTCAGCCCTTGGTAAATGCTCTAAATAATGTCTGATTAAACGCCTGCGTTTTTCCAACCACGCCCAGAAAACGCTCAGTTGCCACCCACAAACGCCTTCTTCCTGTCAATCTCCTTGCAATCGGCTGTGCAAATGGATTCTTCGTAAAACCCATCGCACAGCAATGATCCACTTTGTAGTACCCGTACAACGCACCTGCGCATTGCGGTGCATACGCATGCTCAGTTCTGACCTGATCGCAGCACTGCAAAAAATGCTAACGAGCGAACAGGATGAATGACCCCCCATGTGCACTGCAGGGGAGGCAGATGTAACATGTGCAGAGTTAGATTTGGGTGGGGTGTGTTCAATCTGCAATCTAAATTGCAGTGTAAAAATAAAGCAGCCAGTATTTACCCTGCACAGAAACAATATAACCCACCCACATCTAACTCTCTCTGCACATGTTACATATGCCCCCCCTGCAGTGCACATGGATTTGGCCAACTGCTAACAAATTTGCTGCTGCGATCAGATCTGAATTACCCCTCTAGGTTGTGTAAAGTGAATACTGTGTTAACAAATGCAATGTATCCACATGGGGAGACACAATGCTCCTAAACAAATGGTCTAAAGCAGACAAATGACTATTGTAACACTAAATGGAGTGTTAGCGCTCTGTCAGTGGTCAGACTGTCCCAAATCAATGTACCGCAGTCAGTCTGGGAAACCGTGAATGGATCAGCGGTAGCCTGTGTGCACAGTTCTTATAACAGGGATCGTGCTGGAAACTCTATGGTGGTCATTCCGAGTTGATCGCTCGCTAGCAGTTTTTAGCAGCCGTGCACACGCTATGCCGCCGCCCACTGGGAGTGTATTTTAGCTTATCAGAAGTGCGAACGAAAGGATTGCAGAGCGGCTATAAAATCATTTTGTGCAGTTTCAGAGTAGCTCCAGACCTACTCAGCGCTTGCGATCACTTCAGACTGTTCAGTTCCTGTTTTGATGTCACGAACATGCCCTGCGTTCTCCCAGCCACGCCTGCGTTTTTCCTGGCACGCCTGCGTTTTTCCGAACACTCCCTGAAAACAGTCAGTTGACACCCAGAAACGCCCACTTCCTGTCAACGCCCACTTCCAGCAGTGTGACTGAAAAGCTTCGCTAGACCTTGTGTAAAACGACATTGTTCGTTGTAATAGTACGACGCGCACGCGCATTGTGCCGCATACGCATGCGCAGAAGTGACTTTTTTTGCCTGATCGCTGAACAGCAAACGAAAACAGCTAGCGATCAACTCGGAATGTCCCTATGTTCAAACCAATATGTCCGCTGGTTCTGTGGTAAATGGAGATCAATTGTTTGTGTCAAAATGTTTTCTCCTGTTAAAATACGGTGGGGGATATATGTTCTGGGGGTGCGGTGTCCCGTGACCCTCAGGTGCATACACTCACCCTTCTTCTTCCTTAGCGGTGTCCGGTGTGGCCGCTGATAGCCGCGTCCTTGTTCCTCCCCGTCCCGGTCTCAGGTGGATGTTGCTGGTGTGTGCTATCCTGCACACCGATACCTGTGATGACCGGGACCACCGGCGGCTGCAGGACTTCCGGGTACCGGTGGACTCGTGAGAGTGCCCGGTCCCCAGTGTACCACAACGCTTGCCGGTCTCTCTACTCCACTTACCTGTGGAGGAGACTAGGGGTGTGATCGCGGAGAGGCTGTCAGCGTTTCTCTGTGTGCTGCCTGCGTGTGTATAGTTCCTCCTTTCCCAACGCGTTTCAGCCTTAATTGGCCTTCCTCTGGGAGCGGCACCAGCTTGCAAGGAGCTGTGACTACTGTAGTCATACATGGCTGTTGGGTTTGTACAGATAGCGGTGGTGGCGAGGCGGCACCTTTGTGACATCACATGTCACGGGATAAGTACGGTCAGTATGCGGCGCAGAGGGGTCTAGTCATGTTTAGTCAAATTATCCCGGTGGCTACGTTTGATCACCGTTGCCACGGCTGGGAAAGGGTGGGTGTCACAGCCCGAGTCCGGGAAGGGGCGGGGCCTTGGACTGCCGCTAGAGGCTGTAGCAGGAAATAATGTTTTCCTTTCTAAAGCAGCTCAGAAGATGCTGTGGGCCTATTCTGATGGGGGGCCTGGAGCTGCAGCTCTCTCCGCCCCATTGTTAATTTGGCCCTTGTAAGAGGCACTACACCTGTGGGCATTATGTGTAAGGGAAGCACTACTACTGTGGGAATTGTGTATAAAGGGCACTACTGTGGGCATTGTATATAAGGGGCACTACTCATGGCATAATGTGTATGAAGGGAACCATTGTGTAGTGCAACATGAATAAAGGGCACTACTAAGTGATGTAACCATAATAAGGGGCATTACTATGTGGTGTAATGTTAATCAGGGGCATTAAATGCGGTATAATGTGAATAAGATTGTACTACTGTGCGGTGTCATTTGAATTGGGGGTACTATTATGTAATCACGCTGCTTCTTTGTGAGATCAATGTTATTTTATAAAGTATGGGATGTAGTTCACTAATACCCCTTTTACACTCGCAGAAAAATCCCGGGATATTGCACGTGAACGCGCATCATCCCGGGATTTTTCTCAGTGTGAAAGGGTACAGGGACAATTTCCCGGGACGAGCATCCCGGGATTTCAACCCAGGTCTCGACCTGGGTTGAATCCGGGACCGTCCTGGGAAGCTGTGTAGTGCGAAAGGGCCCGTCCCGGGATTCACTACGCGGGACTGTTAAAAGGCCTCGGATTGGAGCTGTCTTGGTCTCAGAAAAGATGATGTCATCTTTCAGAGCCCATTCGCCTTGACGGAGACCTCATCTTTATAATGATGACGGCTCTTCACACATTAGTGTGACCCTCGTCCTCCTTCCCCAAGTTTGCTTAACAGACTGAGCTGCCCGGGAATGAAGCACTGATGCTTAAAACCATCGATGGTAGATGATCACATATATATATTTATTTATAATATGTGTATTTGTGTTTTTTTATACCATCGATGGTTAGTGATTACATGGCTATCGATGGTAGCCATCGATGAGGGTGCTCCGATGTGTCCAGTTTGAATGGGGTGCCATAAACACTAGCACTGGCCTTGGCTCCACTTAATATGAGGGGGAAGGGGTGGGGGGGGGGGGGTAGGTGTCGAGGTAAATGAGTCTCCACCATGTCTCCAGGACCACTTTAGTCTCCCTCTGCAAAATGCATATATATACTACTGGTAAGATAAGATGTTGGAAAAGGCTTGTTCCCAAATTTCTGATGCATGCAGACATAATGAACAGGATCGTTGTCAGATTCTGCCATCCAGTCAGTCAGGGAGTAGTTGATGACTCTCCTATAGACATGCACAAACCAAATGCAGCCGTGGGGTTCCTTTACCAACATCTGGCCACACTGAATCACAGTAGCCAGTCAGCAATCAGCTTTCATCTATGCAGTGACCATCAGACTGTGAAAGCAGGTGTCTGATTGGTGAATATAATTGAATCACTGTTAGTATATCATCCCTGGTGTGTATTTTCTGCAATAAAGGGAAAGTAATGAGAATATAATCGTATATTCAGTGCGTTGCTTTTGTCCTACACAGAAGTTTAGAATTTTCTCATTGTCAGGAAACAGAGCGGCTGTAAATTACTGTAACGTATATATGTGCTACTTGTTGTAAGTCACTTTCTAAGCCGTGGGTGTTAGCACGCCGTCAGGCAGTTCCTGAGAGCGGGTCCCTGGCAGGCAGCGGCCGCCTTGTAGCTCATCAGCTGTCACTGTGAAATTTTGTGGTAATTTTCAGTGAAGGTTTCCCGCCTGACCTAGACTCGTTCTTCTGGGAACCCGGGTTCGAATATAACACCATACACAGGACCTCCACGCCGTACAGCTGCAGCAAGACGCATTACATCAGTTTCATGACAAGCAGCGACCCCCGACCCCCACCCCCGCCCCTGCACACAAATATACACAGTCTAGAGGGTTAGTCGTACCAGAGATGGAACTTTTCATATACTGGAACATATCATAATTGTTATTGTATTTTACTAGTGGAAACCCGCAGGTCTCACAGAATTAGTACTTATGGCCCAGATTTATCAAGCCTTGGAGAGTGATATATTGCACGGTGATAAAATACCAGCCAATCAGCTCCTAACTGCCATGTTACAGGCTGTGTTTGAAAAATGACAGTTAGGAGCTGATTGGCTGGTACTTCACCAACGTGCTATTTATCACTCTCCAATGCTTGATAAATCTGTGCCCCACATTGCTATCACTCCAACATATTACACAGCACTTTACGGAGAATGTCTATCAGTCACATGAGTCCATATATCAGTGGACCATACAGTTTGAGGTGAAGGGGCGCGGGTGGATTAAGGTTTGTGGGGGCCCAAGGGCAATAAACTGGTGGGGGCCCCTGCCAATAAGATGGTCAGTAAGATAGTCTGGCAATGTTATTAGGATAATCTGCAAATGCTCCCAGCACCACACATGTGTTAGATGCACTGTAGTGCCCCCAGGTCACATTGGGGCAGATGTATTAAGCCTGGAGAAGTGATAAAGCAGTGATAAGTGGAAGGTGATAACGCACCGGTGAATCAGCTCCTAACTGTCATTTTTCAAACACATAATGATTGGCTGGTGCGTTATCACCTCCTACACATATTAACCTCCTACTAGGTTTTACGAAGACAGTACATATAAACTCCAAACAGACATCTTCAAAGTATATCCCTGTTGCAGGTACAGTAATCTCAGGTGTGCCAAGCGGCCGGATACAATCCCAAAATTACCATGCACATTGGTGGTCAAATTGGACACATAAGCTCCCTGGCCATTTGACCCGCATTACCCGAGAACATTTTAGTGGGGTGACCCTCTATCCTAGTCACCTTCTTCGTGCAGTTCCCCTCTGAGAGGGGAGGTGCAGTTGGCAACGCTGCTCAAATTGCATCATCAAGGCGCCGCCTCCTGCCGCATTACCTGTCACTTGCACCACAGGCCCCTCCCCGTTAGCCCCATTTTACTAGGAAGTGACCTGCTTCTCCTGGAATCCAGGGGGAAGACTCACCGAAATTCAGGCGTATCCTAAACATTCCAGATTACATGAGTATATAGGAGTAAACAGTGGTCAGTTGCTGACGGAATGTCCCATCAGCCTTATGTGTAATAAAACGCTCCATCGCTGAATAAACATCTTTTTCTGCCCATGGATATTTTTGCTAACAACTGCAATATATGAAATTGCAGCAGTTAAGACAAAATAGAATAAATAAAATAATATAAGTATAAATTCACAGCAAGGCTTTAATCCGCAACAAAATTAAAATTTTATATACCTGCCGCCTGGTTCTACAAACAATCTAGCATAGCAGACCAGCAGTGGCGGAATGACCATGGCTGCAGGCCCGGTGGTGCAGCTGCTACAGGGCCCAGAGGTGACGGTTCTGCCCACGTCAGAGGCCTCCGCTCCCCTCTACTTCCGCCAAGACACCCACAATGCAGGGCATCAAAAGTATTAATACAGGAGTAAGGACTGTACGGTCCCTATTTGAGAAAAATGACCAACAAAACATATTTAGTTCCCAAAACTATTTTAGCTAATTTAGGGGTACATTTACTAAGCAGTGATAAGAACGGATAAGTGAGCCAGTGGAGAAATTTCCCCATCAACCAATCAGCAGTTCTGTATCATTTTATAGTATGCAAATTATAGATGTTACTTCAGTGCTGATTGGTTGCCATGGGCAACTTCTCCACTGGCTCACTTCTCCGCTTTATCACTGCTTAGTAAATGTACCCCTAAATGTCTACCTACATGGAAGGTTGCTGCTATGGGGTAAGGTGTTTAAGGCTGAGCTACAATATCATAGGGTCTCATAAGGTACACAGGGATGTACAGGACAGCATATTACAGATGAATACTCTTCTCTAAGACGTTGTTTTATGGAGCAGTTTATGATGCATTTACTTAGTCCTCGTTTTCCCCACTGAAGATGCAGATTTAATAGATGACCAATGAGGGGACTATTCGGCTTCCCCAGAGACGGCAGATTGGCTTTGTTGGAAAATCTGCAGCGTTTTCTCACTTCTCTTGTCACGTTTCAGTGATTTTCTGGCTGAAAATTCACTTGCTGTATTTTTTCTGTACTATGAGAAAACATTTCTGCAGAAAGGAAATTTGCGGACGACTGTCATGACTGTAACTTAAACTATAAGTTAGGGGGGGGTTTATTCGATTTTTTTTCATAGCTGTAATTATTTCTGGCTTACAAAATACACAAAATGCTATTTTGCAGTAAGTGAAAATACATTTACAGATAGCAATGTAGCTAACATTATACGTAACTAACTCACTAAGTAACAACATATATATCTGACAAACAAAATAACTAACCATCCAACAAAGTAACTAATTGTGTCACTTAACACACAAAATAACTAATTATATTACACAGAGTTTCACAAACTCCACCATTACAGTCCAGGTTTTAACAAAATAACTAATTGTAAACTAAAATAACAAACCATCTAACAAAAAAATAGCTAACTATAGAAGTAATAAAATAACCATCTAGCAAAAAATAAAACATTGTATGACTAACTTAATAACTAACCACCTAACATTTATAACTAACCATCTAACAAGCAAAATGACTAACTATATAACTAACAAAATAACTAACCATCTATCAAACCAAATAAACTGTATAACTAAGAATATATCTAAAAATATAACTAAAAAAGAAATAACCATTTATGAAACCAAATAAACTATATAACAAGCAAAATAACAAAGTATATAACTAACAAAATAACCATCTATCAAACATCTATCAAACAAAATAATGAGCTATATAACTAACAAAATAACTAACTATATAACTAAATAACTAATTGTATAACAGGCAAAATAACTAACCATCTAACAAAGTAACTAGTTGTATAACTAACACCCAAAATAATTAAATATAACAAAGTTTCCCAAGCTGTACCATTACAGTTGAGGGTTTAACAAAAAATTAATTGTATAACTAGCAAAATAACAAACCATCTAGCAAACAAAATAGCTATAGCTATGTAAGTAATAAAATATCAATCTAGCAAAAATAAAACATTGTATAACTAACATAATAACTAACCACCTAACAAAGGGGGTAATTCCAAGTTGATCGCAGCAGGAATTTTGTTAGCAGTTGGGCAAAACCATGGGGGTAATTCCAAGTTGATCGCAGCAGGAAATTTTTTAGCAGTTGGGCAAAACCATGTGCACTGCAGGGGGGGCAGATATAACATGTGCAGAGAGAGTTAGATTTGGGTGGGTTATTTTGTTTCTGTGCAGGGTAAATACTGGCTGCTTTATTTTTACACTGCAATTTAGATTGCAGATTGAACACACCACACCCAAATCTAACTCTTTCTGCACATGTTATATCTGCCTCCCCTGCAGTGCACATGGTTTTGCCTAACTGCTAACCAAATTTCTGCTGCGATCAACTTGGAATTACCCCCCATGTGCACTGCAGGGGAGGCAGATATAACGTGCAGAAAGAATTAGATTTGGGTGGGTTATTTTGTTTCTGTGCAGGGTAAATACTGGCTGCTTTATTTTTACACTGCAAATTAGATTGCAGATTGAACACACCACACCCAAATCTAACTCTCTCTGCACATGTTAAATCTGCCTCCCCTGCAGTGCACATGGTTTTGCCCAACTGCTAACAAAATTCCTGCTGCAATCAACATGGAATTACCCCCAAAATAACTAACTATACAACTAACAAAATAACTAACAATCTATCAAACCAAATAACAAACTATATAACAAGCAAAATAACAAGCAAAATAACTAACTATATAACTAACAAAATGACTATATAACTAAATAACTAATTGTATAACTAGCTAAATAACTGACCATCTAATTCTAATAAACAAAATAACTATAATATAACTAACAAAATAACTAACTATATAACTAACCACCTTTAACAAGGGAATTCCATGGGCCTCATTAACAGTTCCTGAAAAGTCGGCTCTGCGAACAGATCTCGCGCTTCTTAGCAGGTGTGCATGTATCAGAGCCTGTATACGTAACTTTGATCAACTACAAGCAATTCTGAATCACATCTCAGCCGAGTGGGAGTAACTAGACGGCAACTGGCCATTTGCACGTAGTATAAGTATGCTGTTGGCGTGTTTTGGGCGTATAGACGGAATAGCAGGGTATTCAGACTTGTGCGCGTGCAGAGATTTGTCAGATATCAGATGCATCTCTTGCACCAAGGTTCGGGCTGTTGCAAGTCTGCGCTGACCGCAGTGATTACTTCTGGGCACACAATGCGTGACAGATGCAGCCAAATTGCGCCTAACTGCAAATCAGGTGATGTGCAACTAACAAGCATACTCTAACAAGAAAAACATAAAAGTCTATGAAAAAAATAAGTCAACCAAAAAGCTGAGGGTGAGTTGGATGGTTTGGGGTCTCTATCTCCATGTGGGCTCAGTTCATAAATGCAGCCCAAAATGATCCTACAGTAATTTCACAAATGGTTAGCTGAGTAGGACGGACGAGTTGTTCAGCTAAGGTGGGATGGTCAGGGGCACTAACATTGCACTTTCACAAACAGCTTGATCAGATAGTGACTCTTTAGAATAAAACCAGCTTTGTTACTTGCTCATAAGAGGGTACCTTCAAATTATCTCCACGGTTATCTGTAAATGTATAGGTAAAAATGAATCTTTCTTCCATAGGTTACGTGCTGAGCCTACTCAAGAATAAAGTCCCACATATGAATGTAAAGATGTTCCAGCAGATTAATTTCCAATGGCTGCAACAGATTGAAAATATTTGGGCACTTTTACTTCCCAGTAAACATTATCCTTGCGACTGTGGGGTAAATTTACTAAGGTGGGAGTTTTTTAGAACTGGTGATGTTGCCCATAGCAACCAATCAGATTCTACTTAACATTTGTCTAGCTTCTTCTAGAAGATAATAGATACAATCTGATTGGTTGCTATGGGCAACATCACCAGTTCTAAAAATCTCCCACCTCAGTAAATTTACCCCTGTGTCTCTTTTGCTTAGTGCTATGTCAGATCACTTAATTATATTATTCTGGTTTGATAGCAATAACACCAAATTGGATTCTATTAAAGCCACGCATTTCACAGGATACAGGTATGCTCACCCTTTTGTCCCAGAAAGACTATAATCTATTTACTGAAATGACTGGAGCATATGGACCTACTCTTCCCACATATTCCCCAAACAGTGTGCCACCCTATGGTACTCTACCCACTTCCTAAAGAAAGAGACCGAATTGGGGGGGCTGTGATGATGACGCGTTTCACCAATCTTTTTATTTGCTTTACTGTGCAGTAAAGGGGACTATGAAATTGAAAGCCACTGCATCTCTTATGAAAGGGAGTTAATGAATATTGGCAAGTATAGTACAGGGTGGTGATGGGGAACCTTTGCCACTCCAGCTGTTGTTGAACTACACATCCCAGCATGCCCTGCTACAGTTTTAGCATGGTCAAATAGCAAAACTGTAGCAGGGTATGCTGGGATGTGTAGTTCAACAGCTGAAGTGCCAAAGGTTTCCTATCACTGGTATAGGGGCTCACATACCCTCTCCCCCACCCCCCCCACCTCCAGGCCACCACCCAAAAAAATAAAAAAATTGCGTGCATGCATATTGTACATATGGAAAATGGCAGTCAAAGTACTAAGGGGGTTTCAAGCGTTCACATCACCCGTAGAGCTTTCATCTATGTATCAGCGTTCCTAGATAGTGTTGACCACTGGCGTTCAGCATTTTGGTCTAATGGGAGGTACTGTAATGAGCTGATCCGGGGTTCCTTGTTGAGTGCAGGATGTGTGATATGAAAGAGCTTCTAGTGGTGGAGATTGCACAGGCTGTACGCATGGGAGAAATGAAGACAGTCCAGAAGCATTGTTCCTTTACGATTTATGTATGGCATAAATGAAACCTCAATGAAAAGATTAAAATTAATAAATTGTTAATACAGTACAAAAGTATTAATAGATTGGACTTTAAAATTAGATTTATTTTTCCACTTTGCGCGCTCCCACCTCGGCCAAGTGTCCCAGCTAAGGTCACACAGTGATTGTAGGCGTAAGTCTCCAAATCAGATCGCATGCATGGCTGCACATCTGCAATCACTATTAATAACTACACACAATATGCAAAGCACATTAAATAGAGAACAACTTTTTTACAATGGTTTACAAGTTTCTGGAACTCATGGAACCAGCGAGAAGCTGTTCCGTTAACAGTTTCGCTGGGGTAACGTCATAGAATGTGATTGTGCATATACTGTGCATGGAGGCATTACACCTGATGTCAAGGTAGAAATGCAACTCAAAGATTGTGTTGCTGAAGCTTTGTGCATAATAGCCAGTGCGTCATTCCACTGCAGCTTCCTCATCTCTGCTTGGGACGGAAGGTGATGGGGTCTTTCCATAAAAATGCACCATACGCAATTACATGTGGGCAGATGTGCTAAATCAGCCAAAACCAATCAGATTTCCCGAAGAAGATTAATGACAATGAGAAATCTATTTTTCAGCCATTTATCTGATTAAATAGGCAAAAAAAATGAAAGATAGTTAAATAAATACAGATTTCTGTAGTGTTGAAACTTTCTGTAATATTTCGTTACAGAGGAGGGAACTAAGGCCCTCATTCCGAGTTGATCGCTAAGTTTTTCGGTCGCACAACATATTCGCAAAGTTGCGTTAATGTAGTAAATTTGCGAACCTCCGCCCTCAACGTATTTTTGCAAATTCGCACGCAGTATTACACAAAGTGGGCGTACGCCAAATGACATCGCAGTAATGCGAAACCATCGCAGCATTGCGAAACCATCGCAATAACACATACTTAATCGTAAAAATACTAAGTTTGAGTAGATTTACACATTTTACCGTAAAAGTGCACACTTTTAAGGTAAAACGCACAAAAATGTTTTTTTTGGCTATTAAGTGAAATTACACCTTTCCTTTTAAAGTCCACAAGCCCTTTTCAATTACGAACCCAATTAGTGTAATGATTGATAATGTTCCTAAACAATTAAGTCTGAAAAAAAAACCAGATTAACACTTTGTTGCCATAATTGCCCATCAACATGTAAAAGTGGAAAATAGTTTTGTTTTGTTTTTTCACTTTTTTTTTTTTAAAAGGTGTTGTTTGTGAATGAAGGTTTTTACATGTTTCTTAACACAATAATCTCCTGTTTTTTTAGGTAAAAATGTAACGTTAGATGTGTGTAATGTTTTTTGCAAACAAATTCTGCCTGCCAATCTGCTGATCCTTTTTTGCATTAATAAACACAACACCCGGTTAACTTTAATCAACTTTTTTATTTTTTTTTTGGTTAATAATTTTTTTTTTTTTTTAAACAAATAATCAAAATCAAGCAAATTTTTGCAATTGGTCAACACAATTCATTATTCCTTGCAGGTGTAGGCGCATGGTGTAAAGAATCCCGGATAAACTTGTTGGATCTCCAACTGCAACATCTGAAATTAAGATGCAACACAAACATTAATAACTTAATTACATTACTTATTATCCAAGCAAGGCGCAAAGCACACTTAAATGCTGGCATGTCCAAACTGCTGGACTCCAGCTGTTGTGAAACTACATATACCAGCATGCCTTTACACAGTTTTGTGGTCAGGGAATGGCAAAGCTGTGTCAGGGCATGCTGGGATGTGTAGTTTCTCAACAGTTGGAGTGCCGCAGTTTGGACAGGCCTGCTTTAATGGCAAAGTTACTACATCCTGGCTGTTTTATGGTACAATCATTAGCAGAACACACAAGCCTGCTCAGCCTTTTTATCAGATTTTAAAGTGTTCCAGACCATGTGTTAAATTTACTACTATGTGAGTTATATTTAAGATGGAACGTTGCCCATAGCAATCAAGCAAAAATATGATTATTATATTGTAGAAGTGGATCCCAATTTTTAAAGTATAATCTTATTGGTTGCTATGTCCGACATCCCATGTTAAAGATAACTACCATCTTCGTCAATGTTACACCATGTTGGCATTCATTCCCATTTGTTGTTTTATTTGTATTTTATTTTTAGGGGGTTGGTCCTGCATCATCACACTGCATATCCACATCTTCAGAAGGCCAACATATCATAGCATTCCCACACTCCCTGAAAGCTGCCCTTACTAAATAAGTGCAAACAGGTTTGACTAGAACAATTAGTAATTTTGAGAATGTAACTTTCACACAAAAAAACAGTGTGTCATTAGGCTGCATAACAAAGTGAAGCATGTGATTTGTAAGTGTAAATATTCAGACTACACAGGCCCAAGTGTAAAAGGCAAACAACATACTAAACTCCACTCAGGTCTAACTGTTTACCAGAAAAACTAACACATATAAACCCTGTTCTCCTGGCAACCCTGGCTACCTAATGAGTGTCAACCTAGAGTGGACACACAAAACATTGCACACATACACACTGTACATATAATGACACTCACAAATATGTAAAGGCAACATGTACACCATGATGAAATTTTCAAATATTTGTCCAGGGTCCAAGAATTCAAACAGTACAACACTGCATGTTTTGACATTGTAAGTGTAAGTGGGTAATCATTTTTTTCATTATAAAACAAAACTTACTTTCCACGGCAACCTCAAGACTCCCGGACCGGTCTGCAGGGGCTTCCTCTGCCCATTCACTGGGTGGGGATGTTGGCTGGATGGGGGAAGGTGGCTGGATGGGGGAAGGAGGAGGGATTGGGGAAGGAGGAGGGATTGGGGAAGGAGGAGGGATTGGGGCAGGAGGCTGGATGGGGGAAGGAGGCTGGATTTGGTTGCCAATTTCAGAGGGGGGGTCTGATTGAGAGGGCGAGGGGGGCGGAGAGAAAGTTAAGGCAATAGAGGGTGTGGGGGGTTCAGATTGGGATGTAGAATTAGAAGGAGAAGGGGTATGGGAAGGAGGAGAAGGGGTCCCAGAAAGAGATGGAGAGGTGTGGTGAGAAGGGGAATGGAAAGTGGAGTGGGCCAGGGAAGCTGATGGGGCCTGGGAAGCTGAGGTGGACTGGGAAGATGAGGTGGACTGGGAAGCTGAGGGGGACTGGGAAGCTGAGGGGGACTGGGAAGCTGAGGGGGACTGTGAAGGGGAGGGGGAGTGAGAAGGGGAGGGGGAGTGTGAAGGTGAGGGGGAGTGGGAAGGGGAAGGGGGTGGTGAGTTTTGCCGTTGTTGTTGTCCTAGAATGATAATTGTGTACAAATTTTGTAAACATGAGAAATTACATAGTAATCAATTTCTTTTCTCAATGTTCTGTTCAATGTTAAATGCTTTTTTTTTGTAATAGCAAAGCAAACATGTTAAGATCCTCTTCATGTTGGCCACAGCAAACAAAATGAGTCCAAATTTTTACTTTGAAGCTCATTCCTTCATCTAGTCAATTGAGTCATAGTGATTGGTCTAGGCAACATCACCAGATTACTATTCCAGGAACCTTATTATATAGCCAGCACTGATCAAGTTCTTTTTCCTGCCTGCTTCTTATTTGTTTGAAACATGCACTTGTTTGGTGTTACTTTGCTACAGTCAGTACTGTTTTCCCTAACCACACACAGTGTCATAATTTCCAAAAAAGGACACAGCAGGTTGCAATTAGCCTACCATTTACTGTAAAATGATTGAAATTCCAAGGGGATTACAGCAGGAATTTCGTTTGCAATTGGCCAAAAGCATGTGCACTGCAGGGGTGGCAGATATAACATGTGCAGAGAGAGTTAGATTTTGTTGGTTTGTGTAATTATGGGCAGGGTAAATACATGCTGCTTTATTTTAACAATGCAAATTTATATGCAGATTTAACATACCCCACCCAAAAATTACTCTCTCTGCACATGTTACATATGCTTCCCCTGCAGTGCACATTGTATTGAACAATTGAACCATAAATTCCGGAAGCCCTAAACTTGGAAAATCACCCATTAGCACAATTTTGACCCAAAACATTATGTAAGGTAACTTACTTCGTGTATGCAGAGCCCGAATTTGCTGGCGGATCTCCGCCAACAAATCTGGAGTCCTCCTACGGAGATCACTCCACCTCCTTTCTAGCTGGATGATTGTCCGCCTGCTGCGGACGCGAGTCCGCAGCAGGCGGCGGACCTCCGCGTAGGCCTCGCGCTTCACCCGATTGGGGATGAAGCGCCCAACGCGGCCTACGCGGCGGTCCATCACCGCAACCAGCACGCGGAGCTCCCGCCTGGTGAACGGTGCTGCACGCATCATGGCAATGGCGTTTTCCTTATTTGGGCATATATTTATAGTGTCTGTTAGCATGTGATTGGTCAAAAATCTATGTTGTCATTTCTAATAACTTTATTGATCTTTGCAATGCTGTGAAGAGCAGTGTTATTTGGCACGAGCGGAAATTCGCATTAGCAGAAGCGAAAATGTTTTGAACACAAATTTAAGAAAACAAAACACACACAGAGACACAGACTTTAGATAAAATTACTATACATATCTGTGTACTCACCACAGTTCGTGTGATCATTCAGCTGGACAGTCACAAAGTGTGAAACATTGAGTATCATTTGTTTGTGTGTTTGGTTACATAATCAGGATTTGAGGATATAAAATAAATAAGGACACTATTTATTAACATTACAGTATTTAAATTTCTAAATAAACATTGTAAGCTTAACGTGTTTTTGGTTTTTTTTTTTAAAAATCAATTACCCATTCCAACACAACAAAAGCCTTACCCAATCACTTTACAAGATCATACAAAATGCAATCATGGTTTAAAAAACATAAGCATACTGTGTTGTATTATTTCTGCAAATATAAAATATAAAAACACTATACCTGAAATATTCTGCAACAATTCTTGCCCTCACTTGGCTCCCCCTCCGTGTCACACTCCCCCCACCGAAGCGTGGACCAACCCCTGGCTCCTCATCAGGCAATTCCTCTGCCTGAGGAAGCTCTACACTACTCCTTACCGCGATATTATGTAGTATTGCGCACAGGACCACTATTTTACTTGCCATCTCCGGCGAATACATGATGTCGCCACCAGTGCGGTGGAGCACACGAAACCGCCCTTTAAGGACACCAATTGTGCGCTCCACCAGCTGCCTAGTGGCAGTAAGCGCGGAGTTAAATGCCATCTGTGGTCCTGGCCTGGGATTACGGTAAGGAGTCATGAGCCAGGGGGTGCAAGGATATCCACGGTCTCCTGTTGGTAGATAATCCAATATTTCAAAATAGTATATTTGTCAAGTTATTTTTGTTTGTTTCAAAAATTAAAGCAAAAACTCACCCAATAACCACATGTCTGCTCGTTGACTTGATCTTAATCTCTGCCATATCCCTGATTGTCTAATGACATATGCATCATGGGAACTTCCAGTAAACTTTGCATTCAGGGAAAAGGATCTGGAGGGATGGCCCACAAACAACCATTACATTCAGAGAATGAAACAGTTTCCTGTTTCTAAAAATTTCTTCATTATGTCTTGGTGGCTGAATAGCAACATGTGTGCCATCCACAACCCCAATAACATGTGGGAAGCGACTACCACCTTCCGCAAATTGCCGCTTCACCACATCTAGGGCACCAACATCCAAAGGCATATCAATGAACTGCTTCACCCGCTTTAGGAAAGCCTGGCAGACACGCCGCAGGACCTTACTGAACTGGCCCTGCGACATGCCAACCAGGTCTCCCACAACATGCTGATATGAGGCTGTAGCCAAAAAATGTAACACTGCAAGGAATTGTGTCAATGGTGGTATTGCTGTAGGATACCGAATTTCAGACTCCAGATCACTCTCTATTATGGAGAGAGTGTCTAGGATTAGATGTGGTGGCAGCCGGTATCTACGCACCACCACATCATCTGGCATCCCAAAAAGTAGGACACGGGTTCGGAAAATTGGTGGCCTAGCACGCCTCCGTTGCCTTGGTTGATGAGGAGCCGGCTGTGGTTGTGGGGCTTGCGGTTGGGGTGGGAGTGCTGGCGTGGGTTGGGGAGGTAGGGCTTCTGCTGCAATATATATATTGACATCACACACTTTAAAAAAAAAAAAAAAACAAAGATGAAGAATACAAAACTAAAGTTTGTCAAATATACTACAATAAAATGCTTTGACAAATGTGGTGTCAACTTACTGCAGGAGCGTACATTTTTTCTGTGTTGAATTCATGTCCAAAATGTAAAACAATTTTGCAAATAAAAAATAAAGAACAAATTTAATTAAAAATACATATGTTATTTTTACAATTCCCCAAAAAAATTTTGGGGTACATTTCTCTGCATAAAAAACTTCACAAACACCAATAAAAAACCACAAACCAAAAAAAATAGGCATTTAGTAGCTAGACCAGGAAAGACAAACACTACTTTGCAGATCAATCCTGGTAAAAAAAAATTTGGTTTAGCCAAAAGGAAAAAAAACATAAGCTCAACAATTTTAAAAAACACAAACAGGCACCAACACAGGCCAAGGACACTTACCTGCTCAAAAAGAAATGAAAACTTGGTGTTCCCTAGCACACCAATCCAAAGAAATATCAAAGGGTTATATGACCCAAAAACAAGCACCTACAAGAGAACACAAATGATAGTCACAAATAACATACAGACCATTAAAACAAACAGCCACCAATACAGGCCAAGGACACTTACCTGCTCAAAAAGAAATGAAAACTTGGTGTTCCCTAGCACACCAATCCAAAGAAATATCAAAGGGTTATATGACCCAAAAACAAGCACCTACAAGAGAACACAAATGATAGTCACAAATAACATACAGACCATTAAAACAAACAGCCACCAATACAGGCCAAGGACACTTACCTGCTCAAAAAGAAATGAAAACTTGGTGTTCCCTAGCACACCAATCCAAAGAAATATCAAAGGGTTATATGACCCAAAAACAAGCACCTACAAGAGAACACAAATGATAGTCACAAATAACATACAGACCATTAAAACAAACAGCCACCAATACAGGCCAAGGACACTTACCTGCTCAAAAAGAAATGAAAACTTGGTGTTCCCTAGCACACCAATCCAAAGAAATATCAAAGGGTTATATGACCCAAAAACAAGCACCTACAAGAGAACACAAATGATAGTCACAAATAACATACAGACCATTAAAACAAACAGCCACCAATACAGGCCAAGGACACTTACCTGCTCAAAAAGAAATGAAAACTTGGTGTTCCCTAGCACACCAATCCAAAGAAATATCAAAGGGTTATATGACCCAAAAACAAGCACCTACAAGAGAACACAAATGATAGTCACAAATAACATACAGACCATTAAAACAAACAGCCACCAATACAGGCCAAGGACACTTACCTGCTCAAAAAGAAATGAAAACTTGGTGTTCCCTAGCACACCAATCCAAAGAAATATCAAAGGGTTATATGACCCAAAAACAAGCACCTACAAGAGAACACAAATGATAGTCACAAATAACATACAGACCATTAAAACAAACAGCCACCAATACAGGCCAAGGACACTTACCTGCTCAAAAAGAAATGAAAACTTGGTGTTCCCTAGCACACCAATCCAAAGAAATATCAAAGGGTTATATGACCCAAAAACAAGCACCTACAAGAGAACACAAATGATAGTCACAAATAACATACAGACCATTAAAACAAACAGCCACCAATACAGGCCAAGGACACTTACCTGCTCAAAAAGAAATGAAAACTTGGTGTTCCCTAGCACACCAATCCAAAGAAATATCAAAGGGTTATATGACCCAAAAACAAGCACCTACAAGAGAACACAAATGATAGTCACAAATAACATACAGACCATTAAAACAAACAGCCACCAATACAGGCCAAGGACACTTACCTGCTCAAAAAGAAATGAAAACTTGGTGTTCCCTAGCACACCAATCCAAAGAAATATCAAAGGGTTATATGACCCAAAAACAAGCACCTACAAGAGAACACAAATGATAGTCACAAATAACATACAGACCATTAAAACAAACAGCCACCAATACAGGCCAAGGACACTTACCTGCTCAAAAAGAAATGAAAACTTGGTGTTCCCTAGCACACCAATCCAAAGAAATATCAAAGGGTTATATGACCCAAAAGCAAGCACCTACAAGAGAACACAAATGATAGTCACAAATAATAAGCACAGGTTTATTTTCACAAATGGACTTGCCAAATATATATGGGATTAAATAATTTAACAAAAAAACATTAATAAAACACTTTGACTTCCAAAAATTAACAATAACATTTCCACAATACTCACAAACGAAAAATTGCATAAAAAATGCAACACTGTCTATATTCCAAACGCAAACGAAAGGACAAAGGTATGCTTGACAATTACTCACTCTGCAAATTCCACTAGCACCTTCAAGCACAAGCCAACAAACAAATGAAACTCCAAACTACCTACACTCACAGCGTGCAAACTCGGCCCTTAAATAAGCAGTGCAATCATTCACCAGATTAATAGTGTACACCTGTGTGAATTAACGATTCGCACGTAGGTATATAAGCGCACACACCTCGGCATACACACATCACAAACATGGCTTCTCGTGAGCAAATCGCAGCAGAGCTAGACCGCATTGCAGAGCAGCAGATGGCATTGCAGAAACAACGCTTAGAGTGGCAAAGGCGCTTGTTAGAATCCGCCTCTGCGGATGTTGAGGCAGGACCTAGTACTCTGCAAATTTCTGCTTCTGAACCTCAACAATTGAGTGGGGATACCCTGCCACACACACATAGTGAGCAAACTGAGGGAGAATTGACTTTAGCCACACAAACACAGCAGACAGAAGCTGCTAGTGAGGAGGAAGATGGAGATGACCAACCAGAAGAAACTTCACAGGCTACCTCCAGACGGAAAAAAAGACAGCCTGCATTCACTAAGAGGGAGTTGCGTGTCTTGGTCACGCAGGCCATGGCCAAAATACATAGAGGGCCAAAAAACATGGGTGCTGCTTCAAAAGAACGCATCTGGAGAGACATCACAAAATCTGTGAATGAAGTTAGCTCTGTCGTCAGAACATCACAGGAAGTGAGACGACGGTAAGTGCATCTTGACAATCCATTTTCTGTGCTAAGTTGATCAAAAAATATAGTTACATATCATGTTCTGTCTAGCAAACACAAGCAGAACATGTGTGCTATATATTTTCTACAACCAATAATAATACTCAACTTTGTCCCTCTTTCACAATACATATGTAGGTGGGCCGACTTCAAATCCCGCCTGAAGGCAAAGAGGGCTGCGGAGTGGAATGCCTCAAGGGCTACAGGGGGTGGACCACCTGTCGCTGTGGAGTATACTGACTTGGAGGAGATGGCGATGGACTGTGTCAGTTATGAGGAGGGCCAAGGGGTGTCTCATATGGACACGGACCTGCCTGAGATTCTGACGGGACATGACTTGGAAGGTAAGTTTACACATTTATTTGTCTGTAATTTGAACTGTATTTAGAATCTTTTACTAATTTATACTCCAACTTTTTCCCCACACATTCTTCTATTTGCTTGGCACAAAACACAGCACAGGGTGGTGAACAGTTTGAGTCACAGGCCGGTTATGTGGTTGAGGCTGAGGTGGAGGGACCTAGTGGGTCTGGCAGTGTGGGCCAACAAAACCCACCTATGCAGGTTCCTACTGGCCCCCCCACCCAACCCTCTGCTATCCCGGAGATCCTGCTTGAAATTGCTAGGTATGGTGAGAGCCTAAACACATTTCAAGACGGGGTCATCCGGGAGGTAAGCCAGATAGCTGTCCGGCTCACTGAGATCCGAACCTGTGTTGAGCAAGGTGTTGCTCAACTCTGCCAAGGTCTGGCAGAGATCAGGCAGGCCCAAGAACAACTGGCCTCCTCAAACCAAAGCCTTGCAAATAACATCTTGCAAGGGCTCCAGGCCATCGCTGTCTCCCTTGCCCACAGTGGCAGAGAGCCAACCACATCGGCTCCCTCCCCTGCCCCTGCCCAGGAAGAACAGGCCACTGGGCAGGCCCAACGAAGGTCACTCCGCAGACCAAGCAAAGAAGATCAGCCTCAGGCGGGGAGAAAAAGAAGAAAGTGATGTCTCTCCAGATGGGCAGCATCCATGTTTTTGTAGTTGCCTCTATGTTATTTTGGAGTTGGCTTGTGTGGCCAGAATGGATCACTCCCTCTTAGTGAAATGTCTTTTTTCTGTTTGGAGGAATTGTAGCCTGTGAGTTTCTTTGAACAAACAACAGAGCCATCTTCCTCTCACTAGTGTGCTGTGTATTGTTGTGTTTGTGTGGTGGATACTAATTCTTTTTCATTTGGTATCAAATTTGTGTGTGGCAGGGTGTGTAATATGTTTAATTTATGCATTTAAAAGATACTTTTGTCAGAAGCAGAAATTTGCAGAGTACTGAGTTCTGCTATATAATTATTGTCAGTGCCATCTGCTTGGTGCTTGGTCTATCTCTGCCTGTGAGACTCATGTGGAGCCATGTTTAAATGTTGTGTAATATTATTACCGTAATAAAAAAAAATTAATACAAATGTGTGCAATTTCTTGAAGGTAATGCATTAGCAAAATCTTAGTTACCAAAAGATTAGGTCAACATATAGACACTTGATGACCAATCTGCTAATTCTCCTTAAAATTATAAATATTTTAAAAAAAAAGGTATGCTTTGCACCACACTTTAATGTCCATATTAATAAAACAGACACGACAACTTGATTAAATATCTTTGGTCAACATGACATCATTGAAAACATTGACAGATATTATAAACATATATTATTGTGACTTTTCAAACTAAATCATAGTGTATGCTGCATTATGTGGGTGTTGGTTAATTGATAAGAATGTAGCAGAATTCTCTAACTTTATCTAAAAATGTAACTTGTTTGTATTTAGTAGTCTAACACACATTAAAACATTTCTACAAAATGCTTACACACCAAGGTAAACACAAATAACAACCTTATTTGACAGTGTGTGAGATTAATATGTGAGTAGAATAAACATGTAATGTGTGTTCAGTCAATTGGTGGTTGGTAACTTTCATGTGCTCAGTAATTAACAAGTAATTGGACATCAGATGAATGTGCTCTCCAATTAACTGCTAATTACTGCATACACACTTGTACCAGTACTTCGCAAATGTAGAGTAACTGCAGACCTACTCTGCTGCTGCGTGAATGTTGCTACGGTTTCCTATGTTAGTTTTAACAGCGACAATGTTTATTTGCGAAAACCACGCCCAGTGCTAGTTGCATACTCCCACACAGTACGCCCACTTTCACGCCCATGTCGGAGCATTGCGAAGTCTCGCCTCCGCCACGCCCACGCCACTCCTCGTTTTCGTTTGGCAGTTACGGCTTTTTTTTTCCTAAGTAATTTTGCACAGTTGTCGTACGTATGTCGTCGCGCATGCGTAATCACGCATTTGCGCATGCGCAGATACTTACATTTCGGACATTTGCGATGCGATGACTCTTAGCGATCAACTCGGAATGAGGGCCTAAATGTTCTGACTAACAAACAGCGCACACAGCGGTGGTGTAACGATCACAGATATATACGTATAACCACCGTATATCCAAGCCTTGAGTCCTGTTTGGAGAAAGAGCGCTATATAAATTAAATTATTATTATTATTATTATTATTTCCCTCTTGGAATCCCTCATTGATTGCTTAGAAGTTCCACACTCCTCAGATTTTACCAAAACGTGATCATCATTATACAGGGAATTTTCCACACCAACAAATCTCTGAATTGTGAAGTTTTTGGGTTTTTTCCAGAATGAATCATTTTTTGCTGCGCTCAATGTACAGATAACGCAAGCCTGATGATTCAGGCATTGCGTTAGTACATATGGGATATGCGGCCGAAATATCAGATGTTTATTGAGATCACTGCCCAACCTGTTACTGGTAACCCGCTGTACTAATAGGACAGCATTTCTCCGGAAACCCGTTACTCAGAAGTTCTGGAAATCAGAATGGAAAAGAGTAATGTTATAAAAAAAAAAAATACGTGTCAACTTTTTTTTTTGTGTCGATCATTTCCTGTGTCAAACGTTTCATGCGGCGACTGTTTGTACCTGTCGACTTTTTCCTGTGTCGACCATGGGGGTCATTCCGAGTTGTTCGCTCGGTAAGTTTTATCGCATCGCAGCGATTTTCCGCTTAATGCGCATGCGCAATGTCCGCACTGCGACTGCGCCAAGTAAATTTGCTATGCAGTTAGGATTTTTACTCACGGCTTTTTCATCGTTCTGGCGATCGTAGTGAGATTGACAGGAAATGGGTGTTACTGGGCGGAAACAGGCCGTTTTATGGGCGTGTGGGAAGAAACGCTACCGTTTCCGGGAAAAACGCAGGAGTGGCCGAAGAAACGGGAGAGTGTCTGGGCGAACGCTGGGTGTGTTTGTGACGTCAAACCAGGAACGACAAACACTGAACTGATCGCAGATGCCGAGTAAGGTTGAAGTTACTCAGAAACTGCTACGAGGTGTGTAATCGCAATATTGCGAATACATCGTTCGCAATTTTAAGATGCTAAGATTCACTCCCAGTAGGCGTAAGCTTAGCGTGTGCAAAGCTGCTAAAAACGGCTTGCGAGCGAACAACTCGGAATGACCCCCCATGTGTCAGTACATGTCGACAATGTGAGGTCAATCTAGACATTGTAGATCTTCTATATCACCCCCATTTAATATCTGTCCTGTATGGGAAACCTTATCATGAGTGAGGTAAATATAAAGGCGTAAAATATATAAATACACTATATAGAAATCTATACGGTATATAACACTACTATATAGATTTTACTTTGTTTTGTGACGCAGTGTCAGAGGCGTCACTCACCTCTGTGACACCCGATGCGGCAGCGAGGATAAAGGGGTTGGGACTTCACGGGAATGGGCGTGGCTTAAATAGAGGGGCGGGGCTTCGTGGGCGGAACCCATTTTTAGACTATTGCAGGCACACAAAGGGGGCGGGGCTTCGCGTCCCGACACCCGTTTTTTTTTTTTTCTGGGGGGTGTGGGGGTGGGGGCTGACTCCCGGGAGGTGCTGTCCCTGCAGTGCTGGCTCCTACACAGTGACAGGAGCCGAGTGCTGCACATAATATAACAGTGCAGCACTCGGCTTCTGTCACTCTGCAGGAGCCGGCATTTTGGTGTCACCCGAGTGGGCCGCACCCCCTTGTAATGCCACTGCGCAGTATCTACAGATATATGAATATCTATTTCTATTCTCCTATCACTGTAACTGGGTGACATGATCCGTTCACTAATCTTTTATTATTAGTTAAAATAAACAAACAAAAATACATTGTAAGGAGATATGTCCTTAATATAACATACATGTGTAAGGCGATATGTACTTTATATAACATACCTGTGTATGTAGATGTGTACTTTATATAACATACATGTGTAAGGAGATATGTATTTTATATAACATACATGTGTAAGGAGACATGTACTTTATATAACATACCTGTGTATGTAGTAGAGATGAGCGGGTTCGGTTTCTCTGAATCCGAACCCGCCCGAACTTCATGGTTTTTTTCACGGGTCCGAGCAGACTCGGATCCTCCCGCCTTGCTCGGTTAACCCGAGCGCGCCCGAACGTCATCATGACGCTGTCGGATTCTCGCGAGACTCGGATTCTATATAAGGAGCCGCGCGTCGCCGCCATTTTCACACGTGCATTGAGATTGATAGTGAGAGGACGTGGCTGGCGTCCTCTCCATTTAGATTATAAGAGAGAGAGATTTACTGGAGCTTAGGACTAGGAGGAGTACTGTAGAAGTGTAGAGAGTGCAGAGAGTTTACTAGTGAGTGACCACCAGACAGTGCAGTTTATTTAATATATCCGTTCTCTGCCTGAAAAAAGCGATACACACAGTGACTCAGTCACATACCATATCTGTGTGCACTGCTCAGGCTCAGCCCAGTGTGCTGCATCATCTATATATATATTATATATCTGTCTGACTGCTCAGCTCACACAGCTTATAATTGTGGGGGAGACTGGGGAGCACTGCAGTGCCAGTTATAGGTTATAGCAGGAGCCAGGAGTACATAATATTATATAGTGAGTGACCACCAGACAGTGCAGTTTATTTAATATATCCGTTCTCTGCCTGAAAAAAGCGATACACACAGTGACTCAGTCACATACCATATCTGTGTGCACTGCTCAGGCTCAGCCCAGTGTGCTGCATCATCTATATATATTATATATCTGTCTGACTGCTCAGCTCACACAGCTTATAATTGTGGGGGAGACTGGGGAGCACTGCAGTGCCAGTTATAGGTTATAGCAGGAGCCAGGAGTACATAATATTATATTAAAATTAAACAGTGCACACTTTTGCTGCAGGAGTGCCACTGCCAGTGTGACTGACCAGTGACCTGACCACACTGACCACCAGTATAGTTAGTAGTATACTTATATTATGATTGCCTGAAAAAGTTAAACACTCGTCGTGTGACTTCACTTGTGTGTTGTTGTTTTTTTTATTCTATAAAAATAAAACTCATTCTGCTGACAGACAGTGTCCAGCAGGTCCGTCATTATATAATATATAATATATACCTGTCCGGCTGCAGTAGTGATATATATATATTTTTTATATCATTTATCATCCAGTCGCAGCAGACACAGTACGGTAGTTCACGGCTGTGGCTACCTCTGTGTCTGCACTCGGCAGGCAGTCCGTCCATAATTGTATACCACCTAACCGTGGTTTTTTTTTCTTCTTTATACATACATACTACTACGACATCTCTTTATCAACCAGTCTATATTAGTAGCAGACACAGTACAGTACGGTAGTTCACGGCTGTGGCTACCTCTGTGTCTGCACTCGGCAGGCAGTCCGTCCATAATTGTATACCACCTAACCGTGGTTTTTTTTTCTTTCTTCTTTATACATACATAGTTACATAGACATCTCTTTATCAACCAGTCTATATTAGCAGCAGACACAGTACAGTACGGTAGTTCACGGCTGTGGCTACCTCTGTGTCTGCACTCGGCAGGCAGTCCGTCCATAATTGTATACCACCTAACCGTGGTTTTTTTTTCTTTCTTCTTTATACATACATAGTTACATAGACATCTCTTTATCAACCAGTCCATATTAGCAGCAGACACAGTACAGTACGGTAGTTCACGGCTGTGGCTACCTCTGTGTCTGCACTCGGCAGGCAGTCCGTCCATAATTGTATACCACCTAACCGTGGTTTTTTTTTCTTTCTTCTTTATACATACATAGTTACATAGACATCTCTTTATCAACCAGTCTATATTAGCAGCAGACACAGTACAGTACGGTAGTTCACGGCTGTGGCTACCTCTGTGTCTGCACTCGGCAGGCAGTCCATCCATAATTGTATACCACCTAACCGTGGTTTTTTTTTCTTTCTTCTTTATACATACATAGTTACATAGACATCTCTTTATCAACCAGTCTATATTAGCAGCAGACACAGTACAGTACGGTAGTTCACGGCTGTGGCTACCTCTGTGTCTGCACTCGGCAGGCAGTCCGTCCATAATTGTATACCACCTAACCGTGGTTTTTTTTTCTTTCTTCTTTATACATACATACTACTACGACATCTCTTTATCAACCAGTCTATATTATTAGCAGCAGACACAGTACAGTACGGTAGTTCACGGCTGTGGCTACCTCTGTGTCTGCACTCGGCAGGCAGTCCGTCCATAATTGTATACCACCTAACCGTGGTTTTTTTTTCTTTCTTCTTTATACATACATAGTTACATAGACATCTCTTTATCAACCAGTCTATATTAGCAGCAGACACAGTACAGTACGGTAGTTCACGGCTGTGGCTACCTCTGTGTCGGCACTCGGCAGGCAGTCCATAATTGTATACTAGTATCCATCTCCATTGTTTACCTGAGGTGCCTTTTAGTTGTGCCTATTAAAATATGGAGAACAAAAATGTTGAGGTTCCAAAATTAGGGAAAGATCAAGATCCACTTCCACCTCGTGCTGAAGCTGCTGCCACTAGTCATGGCCGAGACGATGAAATGCCAGCAACGTCGTCTGCCAAGGCCGATGCCCAATGTCATAGTACAGAGCATGTCAAATCCAAAACACCAAATATCAGAAAAAAAAGGACTCCAAAACCTAAAATAAAATTGCCAATATGCCATTTACGACACGGAATGGCAAGGAACGGCTGAGGCCCTGGCCTATGTTCATGGCTAGTGGTTCAGCTTCACATGAGGATGGAAGCACTCAGCCTCTCGCTAGAAAAATTAAAAGACTCAAGCTGGCAAAAGCAGCACAGCAAAGAACTGTGCATTCTTCGAAATCCCAAATCCACAAGGAGAGTCCAATGGTGTCGGTTGCGATGCCTGACCTTCCCAACACTGGACGTGAAGAGCATGCGCCTTCCACCATTTGCACGCCCCCTGCAAGTGCTGGAAGGAGCACCCGCAGTCCAGTTCCTGATAGTCAGATTGAAGATGTCAGTGTTGAAGTACACCAGGATGAGGAGGATATGGGTGTTGCTGGCGCTGGGGAGGAAATTGACCAGGAGGATTCTGATGGTGAGGTGGTTTGTTTAAGTCAGGCACCCGGGGAGACACCTGTTGTCCGTGGGAGGAATATGGCCGTTGACATGCCAGGTGAAAATACCAAAAAAATCAGCTCTTCGGTGTGGAGGTATTTCACCAGAAATGCGGACAACAGGTGTCAAGCCGTGTGTTCCCTTTGTCAAGCTGTAATAAGTAGGGGTAAGGACGTTAACCACCTCGGAACATCCTCCCTTATACGTCACCTGCAGCGCATTCATAATAAGTCAGTGACAAGTTCAAAAACTTTGGGTGACAGCGGAAGCAGTCCACTGACCAGTAAATCCCTTCCTCTTGTAACCAAGCTCACGCAAACCACCCCACCAACTCCCTCAGTGTCAATTTCCTCCTTCCCCAGGAATGCCAATAGTCCTGCAGGCCATGTCACTGGCAATTCTGACGATTCCTCTCCTGCCTGGGATTCCTCCGATGCATCCTTGCGTGTAACGCCTACTGCTGCTGGCGCTGCTGTTGTTGCTGCTGGGAGTCGATGGTCATCCCAGAGGGGAAGTCGTAAGCCCACTTGTACTACTTCCAGTAAGCAATTGACTGTTCAACAGTCCTTTGCGAGGAAGATGAAATATCACAGCAGTCATCCTGCTGCAAAGCGGATAACTGAGGCCTTGACAACTATGTTGGTGTTAGACGTGCGTCCGGTATCCGCCGTTAGTTCACAGGGAACTAGACAATTTATTGAGGCAGTGTGCCCCCGTTTCCAAATACCATCTAGGTTCCACTTCTCTAGGCAGGCGATACCGAGAATGTACACGGACGTCAGAAAAAGACTCACCAGTGTCCTAAAAAATGCAGTTGTACCCAATGTCCACTTAACCACGGACATGTGGACAAGTGGAGCAGGGCAGGGTCAGGACTATATGACTGTGACAGCCCACTGGGTAGATGTATGGACTCCCGCCGCAAGAACAGCAGCGGCGGCACCAGTAGCAGCATCTCGCAAACGCCAACTCTTTCCTAGGCAGGCTACGCTTTGTATCACCGGTTTCCAGAATACGCACACAGCTGAAAACCTCTTACGGCAACTGAGGAAGATCATCGCGGAATGGCTTACCCCAATTGGACTCTCCTGTGGATTTGTGGCATCGGACAACGCCAGCAATATTGTGTGTGCATTAAATATGGGCAAATTCCAGCACGTCCCATGTTTTGCACATACCTTGAATTTGGTGGTGCAGAATTTTTTAAAAAACGACAGGGGCGTGCAAGAGATGCTGTCGGTGGCCAGAAGAATTGCGGGACACTTTCGGCGTACAGGCACCACGTACAGAAGACTGGAGCACCACCAAAAACTACTGAACCTGCCCTGCCATCATCTGAAGCAAGAAGTGGTAACGAGGTGGAATTCAACCCTCTATATGCTTCAGAGGTTGGAGGAGCAGCAAAAGGCCATTCAAGCCTATACAATTGAGCACGATATAGTAGGTGGAATGCACCTGTCTCAAGCGCAGTGGAGAATGATTTCAACGTTGTGCAAGGTTCTGATGCCCTTTGAACTTGCCACACGTGAAGTCAGTTCAGACACTGCCAGCCTGAGTCAGGTCATTCCCCTCATCAGGCTTTTGCAGAAGAAGCTGGAGACATTGAAGGAGGAGCTAACACGGAGCGATTCCGCTAGGCATGTGGGACTTGTGGATGGAGCCCTTAATTCGCTTAACAAGGATTCACGGGTGGTCAATCTGTTGAAATCAGAGCACTACATTTTGGCCACCGTGCTCGATCCTAGATTTAAAGCCTACCTTGGATCTCTCTTTCCGGCAGACACAAGTCTGCTGGGGTTGAAAGACCTGCTGGTGACAAAATTGTCAAGTCAAGCGGAACGCGACCTGTCAACATCTCCTCCTTCACATTCTCCCGCAACTGGGGGTGCGAGGAAAAGGCTCAGAATTCCGAGCCCACCCGCTGGCGGTGATGCAGGGCAGTCTGGAGCGACTGCTGATGCTGACATCTGGTCCGGACTGAAGGACCTGACAACGATTACGGACATGTCGTCTACTGTCACTGCATATGATTCTCTCAACATTGATAGAATGGTGGAGGATTATATGAGTGACCGCATCCAAGTAGGCACGTCACACAGTCCGTACTTATACTGGCAGGAAAAAGAGGCAATTTGGAGGCCCTTGCACAAACTGGCTTTATTCTACCTAAGTTGCCCTCCCACAAGTGTGTACTCCGAAAGAGTGTTTAGTGCCGCCGCTCACCTTGTCAGCAATCGGCGTACGAGGTTACATCCAGAAAATGTGGAGAAGATGATGTTCATTAAAATGAATTATAATCAATTCCTCCGCGGAGACATTGACCAGCAGCAATTGCCTCCACAAAGTACACAGGGAGCTGAGATGGTGGATTCCAGTGGGGACGAATTGATAATCTGTGAGGAGGGGGATGTACACGGTGATATATCGGAGGGTGATGATGAGGTGGACATCTTGCCTCTGTAGAGCCAGTTTGTGCAAGGAGAGATTAATTGCTTCTTTTTTGGGGGGGGTCCAAACCAACCCGTCATATCAGTCACAGTCGTGTGGCAGACCCTGTCACTGAAATGATGGGTTGGTTAAAGTGTGCATGTCCTGTTTTGTTTATACAACATAAGGGTGGGTGGGAGGGCCCAAGGACAATTCCATCTTGCACCTCTTTTTTCTTTTCTTTTTCTTTGCATCATGTGCTGATTGGGGAGGGTTTTTTGGAAGGGACATCCTGCGTGACACTGCAGTGCCACTCCTAAATGGGCCCGGTGTTTGTGTCGGCCACTAGGGTCGCTAATCTTACTCACACAGTCAGCTACCTCATTGCGCCTCTTTTTTTCTTTGCGTCATGTGCTGTTTGGGGAGGGTTTTTTGGAAGGGACATCCTGCGTGACACTGCAGTGCCACTCCTAGATGGGCCCGGTGTTTGTGTCGGCCACTAGGGTCGCTAATCTTACTCACACAGCTACCTCATTGCGCCTCTTTTTTTCTTTGCGTCATGTGCTGTTTGGGGAGGGTTTTTTGGAAGGGACATCCTGCGTGACACTGCAGTGCCACTCCTAGATGGGCCCGGTGTTTGTGTCGGCCACTAGGGTCGCTAATCTTACTCACACAGCTACCTCATTGCGCCTCTTTTTTTCTTTGCGTCATGTGCTGTTTGGGGAGGGTTTTTTGGAAGGGCCATCCTGCGTGACACTGCAGTGCCACTCCTAGATGGGCCCGGTGTTTGTGTCGGCCACTAGGGTCGCTAATCTTACTCACACAGCTACCTCATTGCGCCTCTTTTTTTCTTTGCGTCATGTGCTGTTTGGGGAGGGTTTTTTGGAAAGGACATCCTGCGTGACACTGCAGTGCCACTCCTAGATGGGCCCGGTGTTTGTGTCGGCCACTAGGGTCGCTTATCTTACTCACACAGCGACCTCGGTGCAAATTTTAGGACTAAAAATAATATTGTGAGGTGTGAGGTATTCAGAATAGACTGAAAATGAGTGTAAATTATGGTTTTTGAGGTTAATAATACTTTGGGATCAAAATGACCCCCAAATTCTATGATTTAAGCTGTTTTTTAGTGTTTTTTGAAAAAAACACCCGAATCCAAAACACACCCGAATCCGACAAAAAAAATTCGGTGAGGTTTTGCCAAAACGCGTTCGAACCCAAAACACGGCCGCGGAACCGAACCCAAAACCAAAACACAAAACCCGAAAAATTTCAGGCGCTCATCTCTAGTATGTAGATGTGTACTTTATATAACATACATGTGTAAGGAGACGAGTACTTTATATAACATCTATGTGTAAGGAGATATGTACTTTATATAGCATACCTGTGTAAGGCTATATGTACTTTATATAACATACATGTGTAAGGAGATATGTATTTTATATAACATACATGTGTAAGGAGACATGTACTTTATATAACATACATGTGTATGGAGACATGTACTTAATATAACATACATGTATAAGGAGACATATACTTTATATAACATACATGTGCAAGGAGATGTGTACTTTATATAACATACATGTGTATGTAGATGTATACTTTATATAACATACATGTGTAAGGAGACGAGTACTTTATATAACATACATGTGTAAGGCGATATGTACTTTATATAACATACATGTGTAAGGAGATATGTACTATATATAACATACATGTGTAAGGAGACATGTTCTTTATATAACATACATGTGTAAGGAGACATGTACTTAATATAACATACATGTATAAGGAGGCATATACTTTATATAACATACATGTGCAAGGAGATGTGTACTTTATATAACATACATGTGTCTGGAGATGTGTACTTTATATAACATACAAGTGTAAGGAGATGTGTACTTTATATAACATACATGTGTCTGGAGATGTGTACTTTATATAACATACATGTGTATGGAGACATGTACTTTATATAACATGTGTAAGGAGACATGTTCTTTATATAACATACATGTGTAAGGAGACGTGTACTTAATATAACATACATGTATAAGGAGGCATATACTTTATATAACATACATGTGTAAGGAGATGTGTACTTTATATAAAATACATGTGTATGGAGACATGTACTTTATATAACATACATGTGTAAGGAGATATGTTCTTTATATAACATACATGTGTAAGGAGACATGTACTTAATAAAACATACATGTATAAGGAGACATACTTTACATAACATACATGTGTAAGGAGACATGTACTTTATATAACATACATGTGTATGGAGACATGTACTTTATATAACATACATGTGTAAGGAGACATGTTCTTTATATAACATACATGTGTAAGGAGACATGTACTTAATATAACATACATGTATAAGGAGACATATACTTTATATAACATACATGTGTAAAGAGATGTGTACTTTATATAACATACATGTGTCTGGAGATGTGTACTTTATATAACATACATGTGTATGTAGATGTATACTTTATATAACATACATGTGTAAGGAGACGAGTACTTTATATAACATACATGTGTAAGGCGATATGTACTTTATATAACATACATGTGTAAGGAGATATGTACTTTATACAACATACATGTGTAAGGAGACATGTTCTTTATATAACATACATGTGTAAGGAGACATGTACTTAATATAACATACATGTATAAGGAGACATATACTTTATATAACATACATGTGTAAAGAGATGTGTACTTTATATAACATACATGTGTCTGGAGATGTGTACTTTATATAACATACATGTGTATGTAGATGTATACTTTATATAACATACATGTGTAAGGAGACGAGTACTTTATATAACATATATGTGTAAGGCGATATGTACTTTATATAACATACATGTGTAAGGAGATATGTACTTTATACAACATACATGTGTCTGGAGACATGTTCTTTATATAACATACATGTGTAAGGAGACATGTACTTTATATAACATACATGTGTAAGGAGTGTTTTGTTCATATGTTTGTAAATCCAGTCATCAGGACACAGAGACATGTGATTTCACAGCTGTGCTGTTTATTCCATCCCCAACTCCAGGCACACTGCACACTGGACCACCCACTACCCAGCATCCCTCTGGTCCCAGGGACCATCACTGAAGATTCAGGCTTAAACATGTTAGTAAGGGAGTGTCTACAAATATTAAGCATTCTAATACACTAACATCACATCCTCTTTTCTTTAAAGATAAGCCCTGTACGCTTCAATGCAACAATTAACAACGTCATATTAAGAACATCATCTAACACGTTTCAATGAGTCTCTCAGGCATAGGCGTGCGCACGGGGGGTGCCTGGTGCGCACAGGCACCCCCTAATGTGCGGCACCCCCCACACGCCACGCCTGCTACAGAACAGTACAGTGAACCCAGCTTGCTGCAGGTCCTGTGCGCCGCTGCCTCCTCTCCCTGCCCCGGCTGGCCAGTTGCTGCTGATTTCAAAGGGTTTTCTATAAGTGGGCGTGGTCACGGGGACCCGCGATTAGGCCACGCCCCCAACTTTCCCTGAGCCCGGCAATCTGTGTGCACTGTACAGCCCTGCTTTCTCTTGCTGGGCCAGGTGGCTCTGTAACAACAACAGCCATCCCATGGAGCCTGGTCAGGAAGGAGAACATAAGGTTTGTGTCAGTGTATTTGACAGTGTTTGTTAGTGTGTGTCTGTGTGTATTAGCAGGCTCGGCAACATGCAGATGTGAAGAGTACAGCCATGTTCTGAGGCTCAGGGGCCCCAAAGTTCTGACCACACCCCTCTGTTCTATGTCTGCTGCAGCATACATGATCTATGAGGAGCAGGAGGAACACTGTGGGTAATTCAGAGTTGATCGTAGATGTGCTAAATGTAGCACAGCTACGATCATTTACTCTGACATTCGGGGGGACCGCCCTGCACAGGCCCTGCCCCCCCCCCCCCCCCCCGCAGAGGTACAGAACATCGCACGGCGGTGATGCTTTTGTACCTGGCAAGTAGCTCCCTGCCTGTACAACTACGCCTCCCCCCCATTGGCATGCCCCCTCCTGCCCCACGACCGCCTCTGCCTGTCAATCAGGCAAAGGCGTTCGGAGCCAGTGAGATGCTAATTAAATTGATTAGGGCCGGCGCTGGGCATAATGTGAATGTTCGGCTCATAACGTGGCATAATGTGAATTTCGGCTGATACTGTGTGGCATAATATATATTTTGGCTCATACCTTGTGGCATAATGTTTTTTCGGCTCATACGGTGTGACATAATGTGAATTTGGCTCATACCGTGTGGCACAATGTGAAATATGGGCACTACTGTCAGTAGCTGGTGAGCATGGGGACATGTATGACAAATGCTGGTGTCCTGCAGAGAAGGAGTGTGATGGCATATGTGTATATTTTAAACGTTACTTTTGTTATATTTAAACTCAAATGTTCGGCCCCCTAAATCTCCTGTACTTCTCAGAATGTCCCACTCAAGATTAGGGTGTAGGTGCTTAGGGGCGTGGTGTGTGTGCAAGGGGTGGGGGGTGGAGAGGAGAATGCATATGCACCTATGCCCACCACTCTCTAGTTCCGCCACTGGGTCAGGGATAGGTTGGGGAAGTGTAAGCAGCGATAGGCTGCAGCGGCAGCTAGCACTCAGGATTATGCCATAGCGGACAGTCAGTACCGGCCAGTGGTCGCACCATTATATTTCATTTTATTTCTCTGGGGTGTATTATATCTACTTCATTATTAGGAACTAGGGAGAAATTAGATTAAGCCATGTGATTTTACTGCTAGAATGTAACATAGTGCCAGACACGCCCCTCCTGCGGTGCACCCCCTAATAAAATTAGCTGCGCACGCCTATGCTCTCAGGTCTGCGTATTTACCTTTTGGGTCTTTCATACACAGTCTGTGTTTCATCGACCATGTTGGACCTTTCTAGAATCGTGGTTTGTTCACCATTATCAGGATCATCATACATGTCAGATGAAGGGTATTCTTCAGTCATGTTGTCTTCATTATGGTTAGGTTGAGATCTTAAATCCACCCGATTTCTTCTTACTTCCGTTCCACGCTCTGTACGTATAGTATAAGATCTTGGTGCTACTTGTGCTTGCACAATACCTTTCTGCACCCAAATATCTTTCTCGTGATCTCTGAGACGGACTTGGTCACCCGATTTTAGATCAGATAAGTTTTTTGCTCGCCTGTCATGGAACAGTTTCTGTTTCGCCTGTTGACGTTCCTTACTCAGTCTGATCAACGCTGAGTTATGTGTATTAAGCAGTTCATCATGTATCGGGAGATATGCTCTAATCCTCCTTCCCATCAGCATTTGTGCAGGAGAAAGTCCATTCTGTAAAGGTGTACTGCGGTAGATTAAAAGACTTTTTTGTAGAAATCTTCTTTACTTTCTTGAGCTTTTTTCATGAGACTCTTTACAGTTTTTACTGAACTTTCCACCATCCCATTTGAGCGTGGATAGTGGGGACTTGACGTAGTATGGACAAATTCCCACTCATCAGCAAATTGTCTAAATTCAGCACTGGAAAACTGAGGACCATTGTCAGTGAAAACTTCCATAGGAACACCATGCCTTGCAAAGATTGACTTCATGCAATTGATTACGGCTTTACTAGTAGTTGTATGTAGTGTCTTCACCTCAGGGTAGTTAGAGTAATAATCAGTCACGACAATGTACGTTTTCCCATTACAATCAAACAAATCTGTGCCAACTTTCTGGTACGGTCTCTCTGGCACTGCGTGAGGACTCAGTGGCTCGACTTGTTGTTTCGGTCTATACGTAAGACATAATTCACATGTAGCTGTAGTCTGTGCTAGGTCTTGGTTCATTCTTGGCCAATACGTAACTTCACGCACTCTCCGCTTACATTTTTCTTCTCCTAAGTCAGGCATGTCCAAACTGTGGCCCTCCAGCTGTTGTGAAACTACATATCCCTGCATGCCCTGACACAGTTTTGCTGTCAGAGAATGCTGAAGATGTGTCAGGGCATACTGGGGTGTGTAGTTTCAAAACAGCTGGAGGGTCGCAGTTTGGACATGCCTGTCCTAAGTGGCCTTCATGTATCTTGCACAGCATAGTTTTTCTTAGTCGTGCAGGTATGACAAACCTATTGCCTTTGTAAATAATACCATCGACAACTGTAAGGTCACTGCGGTACATCCAATAATCATGGATAGACAGCGGGCACGCATGTTTTTCTGCTGGCCAACCTTTCAGAATGATATCTTTCAACACTTTCATTGTGTCATCTGTCTCAGTTTCTTTCCTAATCTGTTCTTGTCTTGCAAGAGACACTGGTAGAGAAGCTACGATCAAATTAACATAGACTTCTATCTCTTCATCCATCAGACTTTTGGAACCTTCACTATTGTCCACAGCATGAGAAAGTGTACCAGCAATGTACATGTATTTGCCGGGACAGTATAGCAAGTGTACATCATATTTCTGTAGTCTGATAAGCATTCGTTGAATTCTCATGGGACAGTCATGTAATGATTTAGTCATGATAGCTACCAATGGCTTGTGGTCAGTTTCCACTGTAAATGTTTGACCATACACAAACTGATGAAATCGCTCACATGCATATGTGATCGCTAGAAGTTCTTTTTCTATCCGAGCATACCTTGTTTCAGCACTTGTCAGTGCTCTTGATGCATAGATTACTGGTTGCCATGTATCCTCATGTTCTTGTAAGAGCACTGAGCCTAGGCCAAATTGCGAAGCATCTGCTGAAATTCTTGTTCTTTTCGCAGGATCAAAGAATTTCAGCACTGGTTGCTCTATAATGATCTGTTTCAAGTTTTGCCAACATTCTTCTTGTTCATGTGACCACATCCACTCGTTACCTTTGTCCAACAACCATCTAAGAGAGGCTGTTCATTCAGAGAGTTGATAAATAAACTTTCCTAAGTAAGTAATCATTCCTAGGAATCTTCTGACGTCGTATTTGTTTTTAGGACGTTCCATGTTCACTATGGCTGATATTTTCCTTGGGTCTGGTTTTACACCATGATCCGAGACCACGTCACCCATAAAGGTAAGTGTATTCACGCCAAATTCACATTTGTCCTTGTTTAGCTTTAGATTCACTTTCTTGACAAGTTCCATTACTTGTATCTAGAATCATGTTCTTCCTTTGTAGATCCCCAGACAATAATGTCATCCATCATTGTTTCAACACCTGGAATATGTTCAAAAATCATGTGTATCTTTTTGTGATATACTTCTGGAGCAGACAATATTCCATATGGCAGTCGAAGAAATCTGTATCGACCTTCTGGTGTATTAAATGTACAAAGCTTTGAGCTGGCCTCATCTAGCTTCATTTGCCAGAATCCTGAAGATGCTTCCAATTAACTGAACCATTTTGCTCCCGCAAATTGCGACATGATTTCATCTCTGGTTGGTAGTTTGAAATGTTCTCGTTTAATAGCTTTGTTTAAATCTCTGGGGTCTAGACATATTCTGAGTTGTCCCTTTTTCTTTTCAACGATTACTAAGGAGCTTACCCATTCAGTAGGCTCATCAACTTTCTGTATCACACCCAAGGCTTCCATGCGATTTAACTCTTGTTTCAGTTTTTCTCTCAGCGCAAACGGCACTTTTCTACAGGGGTGTATCACTGAAGAAACTTGCGTGTCTATATTTATTTTCTGCTCTCCAGGAAACAACCTAGACCTTCAAACAAGTCTCTGTATTCTGTAAACATCGATTTGCAGTCATCTTCTACTTGTGATGTCACCATAAAAACTTTCTTTAGCAAGCTTAGTTTCTCACAGGAACTTAATCCTAGAATCGGTTGCACATTTTTATCCACAATCAGTAGAGATGTTTTAAACTGTTGTCCCTTATATTTAAGTGTCACTAAGCATGTACCTTTCACAGGAATTTCCTCCACAGTGTACCCTGTAACTTTCACTTTGGCTGGATGAATTTTAGGTTTTACTCTAAAAGTCTTATAGTCTTGAAATTATATTAAATTCACCTGCGCGCCAGTATCAAGCTTAAAGGGAATGACAATCTCGTTCACAGTTAAAGGGACAATCCATTCTTTCTTATCTGTACTGCAAAGTTCAATGCAATCCACAAAGAATTCATCTGTTTGTTTAACAGCATGCACTTTGGTTATTTTACTTTTAATTTTACAGCATTTGGCAAAGTGATTAAGTCTACCACATTTCATGCAGGTTTTACCATAAGCAGGGCACATTTTAGGATTGTGAGCATTTCCACATCTACTACACATTTCCTTATTAGACTGTGGCTTAGACTGCTTCATTCTTGAGAATGGAGGTTTGCTTGGCTCTGTTTTCTGCACCACATGTACGTGCTGTACATCAGTTTCCTTGTGTAACTTTTTGGCTTGAAATTTAGTTATTTCTGCAGATCTACACATAGTCACTGCCTTTTCTAGTGTTAGGTCTTGCTCTCTCAGCAGTCTCTCTCTGAGTCCATTATCAGGTATTCCACAGACAATACGATCTCTAATCAGTCAATCCTTTAAATCACCAAACTCACAGGTTTTACTGAGTGATTGCAGCTCTGTAACATACTGATCAAATCCATCTCCAGACTTCTGATCACATGTGAAAAACTTATATCTTTCATATGTCACATTTTTCCTTGGCACAAAGTAATCTTCAAACTTTTGCATTATAGAAGATAGCACCATATTCTGCCCCTCAGAAAACTGAAAACTATTATAAATGTCCAGCACATCCTCTCCTATCACATGGAGGAAAATGGATGCCTTCGTTTTGTCAGCCTCTGTATCAGCTCCACATGCAGCAAGATATATATTAAACCTTTGCTTAAATCTTTTCCAGTTTCCAGACAAGTTACCAGACATCTGCATGCCGGTTGGAGGAGCTAGTTTATCCATGGTTACTCACTGTTTGAAGAGAGGAGCACACGGCAGGCTTTGCAGACACTGATATCACATCCTTACAGACTTCTGCAGGATTCTTTCACACTCTGAGAGCACTAGCAGTCCAAGTTAAACTTCTTCTGACACCATGTTTTGTTCATACGTTTGTAAATCCAGTCATAAGGACACAGAGACATGTGAGTTCACTGCTGTGCTGTTTATTCCATCACCAACTCCAGGCACACTGCACACTGGACCACCCACTTCCCAGCATCCCCCTGTTCCCAGGGACCATCACTGAAGATTCAGGCTTACACATGTTAGTAAGGGAGTGTCTACAAATATTAAGCATTCTAATACACTAACATCACAAGGAGACATGTACTTTATATAACATACATGTGTAAGGAGACATATACTTTATATAACATACATGTGTAAGGAGACATGTACTTTATATAACATACATGTGTAAGGAGACATTTACCTTTATATAACATACATGTGTAAGGAGATGTGTACTTTATATAACATACATGTGTAAGGAGATGTGTGCTTTATATAACATACATGTGTAAGGAGATGTGCACTTTATATAACATACATGTGTAAGGAGACATTTACCTTTATATAACATACATGTGTAAGGAGACGTGTAGTTTATATAACATACATGTGTAAGGAGATGTGTACTTTATATAACATACATGTGTAAGGAGATGTGTACTTTATATAACATACATATGTAAGGAGAGACGTACTTTATATAACATACATGTGTAAGGAGACATGTACTTTATATAACATACATGTGTAAGGAGACATGTACTTTATATAACATACATGTGTAAGGAGATTTGTACTTTATATAACATACATGTGTAAGGAGACATGCACTTTATATAACGTACATGTGTAAGGAGATGTGTACTTTATATAACATACATGTGTAAGAAGATGTGTACTTTATATAACATACATGTGTAAGGAGATGTGTACTTTATATAACATACATGTGTAAGGAGACATGTACTTTATATAACATACATGTGTAAGGAGATTTGTACTTTATATAACATACATGTGTAAGGAGACGTGTACTTTATATAACGTACATGTGTAAGGAGATGTGTACTTTATATAACATACATGTGTAAGGAGATGTGTACTTTATATAACATACATGTGTAATGAGATGTGTACTTTATATAACATACATGTGTAAGGAGACATGTACTTTATATAACATACATGTGTAAGGAGATATGTACTTTATATAACATACATGTGTAAGGAGACATGTACTTTATATAACATACATGTGTAAGGAGATGTGTACTTTATATAACATACATGTGTAAGGAGATATGTACTTTATATAACATACATGTGTAAGGAGACATGTACTTTATATAAAATACATGTGTAAGGAGACATGTACTTTATATAACATACATGTGTAAGGAGATTTGTACTTTATATAACATACATGTGTAAGGAGACGTGTATTTTATATAACGTACATGTGTAAGGAGATGTGTACTTTATATAACGTACATGTGTAAGGAGATGTGTACTTTATATAACATACATGTGTAAGGAGACATGTACTTTATATAACATACATGTGTAAGGAGATATGTACTTTATATAACATACATGTTTAAGGAGACATGTACTTTATATAACATACATGTGTAAGGAGATGTGCACTTTATATAACATACATGTGTAAGGAGATATGTACTTTATATAACATACATGTGTAAGGAGACATGTACTTTATATAACATACATGTGTAAGGAGACATGTACTTTATATAACATACATGTGTAAGGAGATTTGTACTTTATATAACATACATGTGTAAGGAGACGTGTATTTTATATAACGTACATGTGTAAGGAGATATACTTTATATCAGAGCCGGCCCTAACCAATATGATGCCCAAGGCAAGATTTTGGCTGGTGTCCCCTAGCACCACCGCTGGTGCCGCCTCTGACCTTGCTCCTCTTTCCCAGCACCATCACCCCTCACCCGTAGCAGTCCTCATTTTGGTGTTTGTACCCCCTATATTTTAAATAGGAACAGTTCGCACATTTGGCGCTGTTGAGTGTGTTTTTGCTGGGAAGGGGCATGGCCACACAATAGTAACCCCAATTCCAATTACGCCACACAGTACTGCAACTTTATTCACATTTGATCATGCGATAGTGTCCATAATTCATATTACATCCCACAGTAGTATCACTTTACCTTATAAACGTTACTCCTCACAGTAGATCCTCTTATTCACATTACACCACACCCTATTGCTCTTTATTCACATTACACCACACCCTGTTGCTCCTTATTCACATTAGATGCATTTCTATACGCAACGCCACATAGTAGAGCACCTTATACACATAATGCCACACATTAATAATGCATTTATACACATTCCACACAGTAATGCCCCTTACACATTATGACAACCTTTATTAATGCCCTTATACACATAATGACACACATAGTGCCCCCTACACATTTGCTGCACATTATTAATGCATTTTACATGACACACATAATGCTTCTTACACATATTTCAAACACTACTGCACAACCAACTCACTCACATGCACACAGCACTCACACTGCCACTAACACTGTGACCTCTGCCTCTGCTTGGATACAGATGTGTCCTCATAAATCTTGCCTCAATGCTAACGTCGGACACACCTTTTTTTTTAATGAAAATTATTTGCATTACTGTGTGGTTAGGATGCACAAGCAGCTTCCGCTGATTAAAATGATATGCGTCATGCCTATATACTGTGTAAGACTGTGGCTGTATCTGCATATGAAATGCTACACAGAATATAGGCATGCCGCATATAATTTTAATCAGCAGCAGCTGCTGATGCCCCTAGGCATATCAAATGCCCTAGGCAATTGCCTAGTTTGCCTATGCCTATGGCCGGCTCTGCCTCCCATACATAATAGGAACGGGGAGAGAGCGGGGGGTGGAGCCTAGCACTGGGTTTTAAAAGCCCATTGAAAAACAGTGGGAAAGCGGCACTGAAAAAAGTGCCTCGCTGTCAGGGACACCACCCCCATGTCAGCGAGGCAGCTGTGATTGGACTGCGGATCCACTGCTGGATCCACTTGTCCAATCACCCAGACGCGGCCGGAGGCGGAAGTTGGGACGGGAGCAGCGGTGGGTCTGCAGTGACTGCTGCTCTCCCCTGTCATGCTCCGCCGTCTCCGTCCCCCCCCCCCCCCCCTCCCGCTCACAGGCACCAGACGTCTCTCCTGTGGGCATCTGTCACCTGCCAGAGTCTGGCGGCTCCGTCCTCCCCTCCCGCTGACAGCCACTTGTCCTCTGTGCGGCTCTCCCCTGTCCTTCTCCGGCAGCTCCGTCCGCACACAGCAGCAGGCAGGGTTTTTTTGTTTGTTTTTTTCCTCTCTCTCTATTTAAAAAGGGGGACTGGCTGCCGTAATGTGTAAAAAGGGGGACTGGCTGCCGTAATGTGTAAAAAGGGGGACTGTCTGCCGTAATGTGTAAAAAGGGGGACGCTGTCTGCCGTAATGTGTAAAAAGTGGACGCTGTTTGCCGTAATGTGTAAAAAGGGGGGTGCTGTCTGCCGTAATGTGTAAAAAAAGGGCGCGCTGTCTGCCGTAATGTGTAAAAAGGGGGGCGCTGTCTGCCGTAATGTGTAAAAAAGGGCGCGCTGTCTGCCGTAATGTGTACAAAGGGCACGCTGTCTGCCGTAATGTGTAAAAAGGGGACGCTGTCTGCCGTAATGTGTATAAAAGGGCGAGCTGTCTGCCGTAATGTGTAAAAAGGGGAAGCTGTCTGCCATAATTTGTTTTCTCTCTCTCTCTCTCTCTCTCTCTCTCTCTCTCTCTCTCTCTCCCTCCTTTCCCCCCCTCCTGTGGGTTGAAAACTTTATGTGTAACTTACTTATTTTCCAGGTAATGGATTCTACTGGACAAGTGGACGTGATCAGCGTGGGATGTGGGTAAGTAATCTCTCTCATTTTTACAGGTACCCCTACCCTATTGGATTCTACATGGACAAGTGGACGTGACCGGCGTGGGATGTAGTTAAGTATGTGTGAGTGTGTACGTGTGTTATAATAAAATTTTACTGTCACGGTGTGTGTGTTGTGTTTTTATTTGGGTATTTTTTGTTGTTGTAGAACTACAGGTACCAGTGGACCCTTTTTCCCCCCGCATGCTGGTACTTGAGGTTCTCCAAGTACCAGCAAGCGGGGGAGGCTTGCTGGCCCTTGTAGTTCCACAACAATAAACAATATTCTTTTTTTACACACATGGCTATCAGCCCGGCACCCACCGCCCAGGGGTGCTGGGGACAGCCTCAGGCTTCACCCCTGGCCCTTGGGTGCCTGGAGGGGAGGACCCCCTTGATTTAAGGGGTCCCCACTCCTCCAGGGAACCCCGGCTAGGGGTGACTAGTTGGGGGGTATTGCCACGGCCGCAGAGACCTACATAAATGTGTCCTCCGGTTGTGGCATTATGTCCCTGGTTAGTGGAGCCCGGTGCTGGTTTTAAAAATACGGGGGACCCCTACATCTTTTGTCCCCCGTAGTGGAGCCCGGTGCTGGTTGTCTAAATACGGGGAACCCCTGTCCACGTTTCCCCCCAGTATTTAAACAACCAGGACCGGCTCAAAGAGACCGAGGCTGGTTATACTTAGGAGGGGGGATCTCACGCATTTGTTTTTTACATGAAGTTGCTGGAAGCCCTGGACAACAAAATTGCATTCATGTCTTCCTCCCGCTCCCTTCCCAGTCCCAAACACTAATTTTTATTTTTTTATGATGAGCAGACAGGCAGCGGGCATTGGCGGCATCGGACTGAGATGCAAATTAGTGGCGGAGGGCTGGTTCAGTTGATGGTGGCCGCAGGCATCGGCTCAGAGGCAGTAGCGGGCATTGGCTCGGCGGCGGTAGGGGTCATCGCCAGGATTCGGCGGACATTATGGTAGTGCCTCACCAGCCACTGACCTCACCGCACGCCACTGGTGTGTGTGTATATATATATATATATATATATATATATATATGTATATATATACAGTGGTCGAAGTGGGGCGGTATACGGCGGTATGGTATACCGCCACTTCTTACACTGACCCGGAAATTAAAGTGCAGCAGGAGGCGAGGGAAGTGGCCATCCTGCTGCACATGGTACTCCCGTCCCTGCTCGGTGGCTGTGTAGAGCGCTGTACTAGCTCACAGCCACACACCGCTCATCGGTGCCAGCCGCTCACCGCCGCCAGCCACTAGCCGCCACTGCAACAAATGGCGGTCAGAGGGACTTTACCGCCGCTGCCCATGGGTGCCTCCACCGACCACAATCATGTAATGGTCCCCTGCTGTCACCCTCTCTCCCTGTCGTTACTGTCCCTGTCCTTACTGTCACTCTCTCTCTCCCTGCTGTCACTGTCGTCACTCTCTCTCCCTGCTGTCAGTCTCGTCACTCTCTCCCTGCTCTCACTGTCATCACTCTCTCTCTCTCCCTGCTGTCACTGTCGTCACTCTCTCTCCCTGTCATCACTCTCTCTCTCTCTCCCTGTCGTCACTCTCTCTCCCTGTCCCTGCTGTCACTCTGGCTGTCCCTGCAGTCACAATTTCAGCTCATTCAGTGTGCTTCAAGGTGAATTTGGGCTCATTCAGTGTGCTACAATGTGAGTTTCGGCTCATTCAGTGTGCTATAATGTGAATTTCGGCTCATTCAGTGTGCTACAATGTGAATTTCGGCTCATTCAGGGTGCTACAATGTGAATTTCGGCTCATTCAGTGTGCTACAATGTGAATTTCGGCTCATTCAGTGTGCTACAATGTGAATTTCGGCTCATTCAGTGTGCTACAATGTGAATTTCGGCTCATTCATTGTGCTACAATGTGAGTTTCAGCTCATTCAGTGTGCTACAATGTGAATGTCGGCTCATTCAGTGTGCTACAATGTGAGTTTCAGCTCATTCAGTGTGCTATAATGTGAATTTCGTCTCATTCAGTGTGCTACAATGTGAATTTCGGCTCATTTAGTGTGCTACAATGTGAATTTCGTCTCATTCAGTGTGCTACAATGTGAATGTCGGCTCATTCAGTGTGCTATAATGTGAATTTCGGCTCATTCAGTGTGTTACAATGTGAATTTCGGCTCATTCAGTGTGCTACAATGTGAATTTCGGCTCATTCAGTGTGCTACAATGTGAATGTCAGCTCATTCAGTGTGCTATAATGTGAATTTCGGCTTATTCATTGTGCTACAATGTGAATTTCGGCTCATTCAGTGTGCTACAATGTGAATTTCGGCTCTTTCAGTGTGCTATAATGTGAATTTCGGCTCATTCAGTGTGCTATAATGTGAATTTTGGCTCGTACCGTGTGCTATAATGTGAATTTCAGCTCGTACCGTGTGCTATAAGGTGAAAGGGGCACCAGTACTAGATAGTATAAGGGGTTCTACTACACTGGACACGCCCCCTTTTAGGTGACGTGTCCTTTACTTTTCCATACCCCCACTTCAAAATTTCCACTTCGACCACTGAGTATATATATATATATATATATATATATATAATTTTTTAAAAAGTTTTTTTTTTTTTTTTGTGTGGATGTTCTGCACTCAGCGAAAATACGATTAGCTGCCGGTGCCGGGGTGCCCTACTTGCATAATGATATAGCCTGGTATGGTTTGCTGTGTGAGGTTTGCACCTTCCTGAGCACAAAAAGACACAGGCGGAATTCGACAGACTTATATACAGGTATAAATATATTAGTGCAAATACAGCATCAAGGATCCCAACGTTTCAACACCACGCAGGGTGTTTTTTTCAACCACATTGTTTACTTGAAAAAAACAACAAAAAACACCCTGCATGGTGTTGAAACGTTGGAATCCATGATGCTGAATTTGCACTAATATATATATAAATATATATATCTCCTATATATTTGCTCAAGTCTGTGACTCTGTGCCCGTAACGCTGGGCGGAGTCACAGCGGTGGGCGGAGTCACAGAGCCCGCCCACCACATGTGCAGCAAGTCTCTGCTCCTGCTGCCTGTCCATGTCACACCCCTTCCCCTCCCCCCCCCCCCCCCCAGCAAATATGACTAACCAGCCACGGCGCGCCGAACAACAGCAACTGCTGCCCCCGGCATACACATTAGGAGGGACGGGTGGCGCAGGAGAAGGCTCTCATAGCCCTCCCTGCCCCGCGTACACAGACCCGCCGCCTCCTCCGCACACATCCCGCTGTCAGGAGCCGAGTGCTGCAGTGACGTCATCTCCTGCAGCACTCTCCTCCGGTCACACAGCCGAAACACGCACTCTGCAGTCTCCGGGGGCTGCCAGCATCTACAGGCAAGCTGGAAACACCCCCGGAGCGAGAGAGAAAAGACCCGCGAGGCCACGCCCCTTTTACTCTAGGACACGCCCCCATTTCGCCGTGCGAGGGGCCCTGGGGGAGGAAATGTCATAGTACAGACGCCTCTGGATACTGAACTATTTCACAGCCTGCAGCAGCCACCCACAGCCCCAACGGTGAGTCCCTCCGCCCATCCTAGCCACTGTATGTCTGGTCACCACTTTACACAACTCCACCCCCTCCACTACTTCCCCCCCTTTCTTCATCAGCTTCCTCACTGGGGACCCTCCCTACCGCCCCGCGTCTCTGTGTCCCCTCCCTACCGCCCCGCGTCTCTCTATCCCCTCCCAACCGCCCCGCGTCTCTTTCCCCTACCTACCGCCCCGCGTCTCTCTATCCCCTCCCAACCGCCCCGCGTCTCTTTCCCCTACCTACCGCCCCGCGTCTCTCTATCCCCTCCCAACCGCCCCGCGTCTCTTTCCCCTCCCTACCGCCCCGTGTCTCTCTATCCCCTCCCAACCGCCCCGCGTCTCTTTCCCCTCCCTACCGCCCCGCGTCTCTCTATCCCCTCCCAACCGCCCCGCGTCTCTTTCCCCTACCTACCGCCCCGCGTCTCTCTATCCCCTCCCAACCGCCCCGCGTCTCTTTCCCCTACCTACCGCCCCGCGTCTCTCTATCCCCTCCCAACCGCCCCGCGTCTCTTTCCCCTACCTACTGCCCCGCGTCTCTCTATCCCCTCCCAACCGCCCCACGTCTCTTTCCCCTCCCTACCGCCCCGCGTCTCTCTATCCCCTCCCAACCGCCCCGCGTCTCTCTGTCCCCTCCCTACCGCCCGCGTCTCTCTGTCCCCTCCCTACCGCCCCGCGTCTCTGTCCCCTCCCTACCGCCCCGCGTCTCCCTGTCCCCTCCCTACCGGCCGCGTCTCTGTCCCCTCCCTACCGCCCCGCGTCTCTGTATCCCCTCCCTACCGCCCCGCGTCTCTCTATCCCCTCCCAACCGCCCCGCGTCTCTTTCCCCTACCTACCGCCCCGCGTCTCTCTATCCCCTCCCAACCGCCCCGCATCTCTTTCCCCTACCTACCGCCCCGCGTCTCTCTATCCCCTCCCAACCGCCCCGCATCTCTTTCCCCTCCCTACCGCCCCGCGTCTCTCTATCCCCTCCCAACTGCCCCGCGTCTCTCTGTCCCCTCCCTACCGCCCGCGTCTCTCTGTCCCCTCCCTACCGCCCCGCGTCTCTGTCCCCTCCCTACCGCCCCGCGTCTCTGTCCCCTCCCTACCGCCCCGCGTCTCTGTCCCCTCCCTACCGCCCCGCGTCTCCCTGTCCCCTCCCTACCGCCCCGCGTCTCTCTATCCCCTCCCAACCGCCCCGTGTCTCTCTGTCCCCTCCCTACCGCCCCGCGTCTCTCTGTCCCCTCCCTACCGCCCTGCGTCTCTCTGTCCCATCCCTACCGCCCCACGTCTTTGTATCCACTCCCTACCACCCTGCGTCTCTCTATCCACTCCCTAACGCCCCGCATCTCTCTTTCCCCTCCCTACCGCCCCGCGTCTCTCTTTCCCCTCCCTACCGCCCCGCTTCTCTCTTTCCCCTCCCTACCGCCCCGCGTCTCTCTTTCCCCTCCCTACCGCCCCGCGTCGCTGTATCCCCTCCCTAAGGCCCCATGTCTCTGTATCACCTCCTCCCTACGCCTCTGTATCCCCACCTTACCGCCCCACTTCTCTCTATCCCCTCTCTACCGCCCCGCGTCTCTCTATCCCCTCCCTACCGCCCGCGTCTCTGTATCCCCTCCCTACCACCCGCGTCTCTCTATCCCCTCCCTACTGCCCCGCGTCTCTGTATCCCCTCCCTACCGCCCGCGTCTCTGTATCCTCTCCCTACCGCCCCGCGTCTCTGTATCCCCTCCCTACCGCCCCGCGTCTCTGTATCCCCTCCCTACCACCCCGCGTCTCTGTATCCCCTCCTCCCTACGCCTCTGTATCCCCACCTTACCGCCCCACTTCTCTCTATCCCCTCCCTACCGCCCTGCGTTTCTCTATCCCCTCCCTACCACCCGCGTCTCTCTATCCCCTCCCTACCGCCCCGCGTCGCTGTATCCCCTCCCTAAGGCCCCATGTCTCTGTATCCCCTCCTCCCTACGCCTCTGTATCCCCACCTTACCGCCCCACTTCTCTCTATCCCCTCCCTACCGCCCTGCGTCTCTCTATCCCCTCCCTACCGCCCGCGTCTCTGTATCCCCTCCCTACCACCCGCGTCTCTCTATCCCCTCCCTACCGCCCCGCGTCTCTGTATCCCCTCCCTACCGCCCGCGTCTCTGTATCCCCTCCCTACCGCCCCACGTCTCTGTATCCCCTCCCTACCGCCCGCGTCTCTGTATCCCCTCCCTACCACCCCACGTCTCTGTATCCCCTCCCTACCGCCCCGTGTCTCTGTATCCCCTCCCTACCACCCGCGTCTCTCTATCCCCTCCCTACCGCCCGCGTCTCTGTATCCCCTCCCTACCGCCCCGCGTCTCTGTATCCCCTCCCTACCGCCCCGCGTCTCTGTATCCCCTCCCTACCACCCCGCGTCTCTGTATCCCCTCCCTATCGCCCCGCATCTCTCTATACCCTCCCTACCGCCCGCATCTCTGTATCCCCTCCCTACCGCCCCGCGTCTCTGTATCCCCTCCCTACCGCCCTGCGTCTCTGTCCCCTCCGTACCGCCCTGCATCTCTGTATCCTCTCCCTACCGCCCTGCGTCTCTGTATCCTCTCCCTACCCCTCTGCGTCCCATACACGGTCCATATCACCGGCTCCTTGATACCTCCCTGACAAACCCTCACCAGGAGGACAGGAGCCATAACCCCCTGCGGTGCCCCCCATAGTTACCGGTATATTGGTGATGCTCCGCTGTGCCGCCTCCTCCCTATCCCTCACTCGTCAAGCGCAGGGCGCAAGCCCAGCACCGAGCACATGACCGTGCTGTCAATGCCCATTGGCCCTGGGAGCAGCACCAGCCTGCGCACTCTCCTGAGGGGGGCACGCACATAGCACATGCAGAGGGGACTGGTGCACCTGCGGCCGCGTGGAGACATTGCGTGCGCAACATGTCCGCATTGCTACACCTGAAGGATGGTGCGGTGTAGAGAGAGGACACAGCTGCCTCTGTTCCGCATTGTACCAGCACTCCTCTCTGTGTCTAATGACACCGTATACCTCTTCATGCGGGTATGTGTATATCACATACATCCTTATCCGTGTCCTATATATTGTTACACATACAATCACATAGTTATAGGTCCTGCACCCCCCCCCCCCATCTGCATCCACCTCCCCCTCCACCCGCAGCATCTACATACTCCCTGCCTCATCCGCCCCCCCCCCCCCCGCACCCGCTACATTCTGTACATCGTGCCCTGCAGGCACCGTTAACGCCGTCGCAAGGGCCTACACCCCCTTCACCATCTCAAGCCCTTTCGTCGTGCAATATTTGACCACTGACAAACCTAGGAATGCAGGTAATACTCATACAAATATTGAACCCCAGCAAGGCGTGCAGGGGTTAAGGGGGCGTAGCCCCTTTCGACGGTGTGAAGAGCGCCCAAAGGGCGCGATGAATCGCCTAGTATATATATATATAGCCAACAGAAGGTCCGTCTCTCCCATTAATGTCGATGCTGCACCGGGTGCCTTCACATCGTGTGAAATATACATGTAGTTGGTGCGGCACTCCGTTTTGTGTCAGAATCTGTCTTTCTTACAAATGCAGCATTTGCTAGAAAGACAGATTCTGACACAGTGTCTACAAAGATCAAGCCTACAGCGATTTCTGACTATGGAGTAATTCACCTATAATTTACGTTTAGAGATAAGACATCAAAACGGATCATAGAGTTTCCTATTAGAATCCACGACCATTATGAATGTTATTGTGTAGATCTACTCTCAAATACATCCTAACAATGTCCACCTAATAGGACGAAACGCGTTGGTACAGGGACCTGCTACTTACCCCTTGGACTCCCTACATGCGGACAGATAAGCCGTTTTATTTTTCAATCCTGTACGTGTGCTACCTGCATTTATGGACAGATGAATTGCCTACTTGTTTTAATTGTCTTGTACGTTTGTTACTTTTAAGCGTGGCAGGATTGTGCCCATTAAATTGTTATTTTCTATTACATTTGCCTAACATTAATTGGAATGAGCCACAATCCTAGCTTTTAAGCTGTAATGAAATTTTTGTCTCTTTTAGCTTTCATCTTATATACATTTCAGTTTTTATCATCAATCCTGCTTACTTATAATTGGAATGAGCCACATTGCTAATTTCTGATATCACCAGAAAATATTGTGTCTTAAAAACAGTACACACTATGTTGCTTTTATTTTCTCTTTACATGTTCGGCTTCCAAATGTCATCAGCCTGAAAGTATTTAAAGCTAAGTTGTTATTTATTTTAATAACTGCACCTGACTGCACAGGTTTTTATTTCACCAACACGATTAGGCGCTTGTTTTACTTCATTTTTTTCACATATATATATATATATATATATATATATATCAGTGGAGTTCTGCCTGTGTCTTTTTGTGTGTCAGGAAGGTGCACACATAACACAGGGGACCAAACGCGGTTTATACATTGAAACATTGCATGTTGTGCATGACAAGTATTGCCTTTAACAGCACGTATTGGAGGGCACCCGACACAGCAATGTTTGTGAGCATTTGCGTGCCAGAGCTGGTGTCTCCCCGGGTGCCTGACTTAAACAAACCACCTCTCCATCAGAATCCTCCTTGTCAATTTCCTCCTCAGCGCCATCAACACCCATATCCTCATCCTGGTATACTTCAACAGTGACATCTTCAATTTAACTATCAGGAACTGGACTGTGGGAGCTCCTTACAGCACTTTTTCGGGGGGGGGGGGGGGGGGCGTGCAAATGGTGGAAGGAGCCACCTCTTCCCGTCCAGTGTTGGGAAGGTCAGGCATTGCAACCGACACAATTGGACTCTCCTTGGGGATTTGTGATTTAGAAGAACGCACAGTTGTTTGCTGGGCTTTTGTCAGCTTAAGTCTTTTCATTTTTCTAGCGAGAGGATGAGTGCTTCCATCCTCATGTGAAGCTGAACCACTAGCCATGAACATAGGCCAGGGCCTCAGCCGTTCCCTGCCACTCCGTGTCGTAAATGGCATATTGGCAAGTGTACGCTTCTCTTCAGACGCTTTTAATTTAGATTTTTGGGTCATTTTACTGAACTTTTGTTTTTTGGATTTTACATGCTCTCTACTATGACATTGGGCTTCGGCCTTGGTAGACGACGTTGATGGCATTTCATCGTCTCGGCCATGACTAGTGGCAGCAGCTTCAGCACAAGGTGGAAGTGGATCTTGATCTTTCTCTATTTTACCCTCCACATTTTTGTTCTCCATATTTTAATGTGTGGAATTATATGCCAGTAATATATCTGGAATTAGATGGCAGTAATGTCTGGAATTAGATACCACTAGATAGATACCAGATACCACTGTGACTGGAATGATGATGACCTATGCACAGTGACAGGACACTACCACAGCACCCTACAGCAGCAAGATGCAGCACAAGACACTGGACGTTTAGTCACCACAATGCAGCACTGATAATAATGAACACAGATATTGAGCACTGTTCATGATAATAGAACTGACACTGGGCAGCGAGAACAGCACTGGACTACTGTACGGTACTACCATATAATGGTCACCACAATGCAGCAATGATAATAATGAGCACAGATACACTGTGCACTGTTCAGGATAATAGAACTGACACTGGGCAGCGAGAACAGCACTGGACTACTGGACTGTACTACCATATACTGGTCAGTGGTCACCACAATGCAGCAATGATAATAATGAGCACAGATACACTGTGCACTGTTCAGGATAATAGAACTGAGTGACACTGGGCAGCGAGAACAGCACTGGACTACTGTACTGTAATACCATATACTGGTCAGTGGTCACCACAATGCAGCAATGATAACAATGAGCACAGATACACTGTGCACTGTTCAGGATAATAGAACTGAGTGACACTGGGCAGCGAGAACAGCACTGGACTACTGTACTGTACTACCATATACTGGTCACCACAATGCAGCACTGATACTGAGCACAGATATTGAGCTGAGATTTGCTGATATTGGGCTATTCGGGCAGAGAACGTAGCCACGTCCTCTCTCTATCTTGACAATGCAGGAGTGAAAATGGCGGCGACGCGCGGCTCTTTATATGGAATCCGAATCTCGCGAGAATCCGACAGCGGGATGATGACGTTTTCCCCCGTTCGGGTTTTGCGTGTAAGGCGGGAAGAACTGAGGCTGCCTCGGACCCGTGTAAAGCACGTGAAGTTCGGGGGGGTTCGGATCTCGACGAACCGAACCAGCTCATCTCTAGTCCCTACAGCCCAAACATGTGCTAAAAACCTCAATTATACTTTCTGTTAATTTGCAGAGTTTATTATAATTATTTTGAGAGCCCGTAATCTTAGTGCTTAGAGTATGCGCCTGCATTTTCTTTTTCCTGCACGGTACTACAAGTCTCAGCATGGTAGCACCTCTAATATTTAAAATTAGGGTGTGCAGTCCAAGCCCCCCTTCCGCCTTTACAGTAGACGTCTGCAATGATTTCCCATATAGGCTTATTTGTAATAGCTAGTGAGGTACTGGTAGTGGTAAGATTTTACATATGCAGCCACTAGATTTAAAGTTGGAATTGGTTTCAAGGCAAAACCGCACAGCTATTAAAGAAACCAGGGCTCGTTTACAAATGTGGAAAACACAGTCTCCCCACACTACTCCGTGCATGTATTTTTGGGAATGATATGCACCTAATCCCTCCTACTCACTGGCTCATCTATAATGGATTCAGGGTGCACGGTGCACACAGCCCCCTGGGTACAGCTGGACCCTCACACCGCACAACATTACTGCTCCGAAGGCCCAGTGCTGGCTGCTGTGCTGCAGAAATCCCCGGGAGAATGGCACAGTAGCCATTTTCCTGGTGATTTGTGCAGTAGAGAAGTTCCAGGAAACAAGATGCAGGCGCCATGTTCCCGGAGACCTGCGCATGCACAACAGATTCTGGCACAAAGCCGGAGTATACTGCGCTGCCAGAGAGGCGGGGCTCGCATGGTGTACAAAGAGAATGGAGACACTGTTAGGTCTACACTTCATGGTAAAGCATCATGTATGACGTTGTAAAGTCAACAGTATTAACATGCTTTCAATCGCGTTATTAGCATGTTGGCATGCCGGAGTTTCGCTAACAATGTGCACGTTCTCATTTGGGATGTCAAAACTGGAAGTACACCCCCCCATGTATATAAGTCTTGGAAGAACCTGGTGAACCTTCTCATCAACACTGACACTCTACAGCCTCTTACTCCTCAAGTTACAACAGAATAAAGAAATTCCTGTGTGATTAAACTGACGTGATTTGTAGCCAACCAAAAACCACATGAATCAGTTATCAAATGTCACATAGAACATGAAACCTCTCTGGTAGCAAGAATGAAACTGCTGAGTGTTACTATAGCACACCTGACAGTGGCTGCGTCCTGGGGTCTGAGAACTGCCGTCTCTGACAAGTGTTCTGTTATTTGCAAATGAAAACATTTTGGACCTGAAAAGTTTCATTAGAAACAAAAGTTCTGCTGTGTATTGACTGTAATTTCAGATTCCACCTGTAACAACGCTGTGTCTTAAGTGTTTGCTGCCAAAATGTTTATAACATTTCTTGATTTCTCAAAAACCACAAGGTACTAACTAAACAATAACTCAACAACAGCCCTGGCTCAAAATTCTAGGGGGTTTGGAAATGATACCTTTAATATTCCTTGAGCTTCTGTTAAATACAGTTGATAGCAACCTGTCTACCCTCAAACTCATATCATCATCTGGTGTGTTTTATATATATATATATATATATATATATATATATATTGATCTCCATTAATTTAACTTTATTCAAGCAGGTTGTAATAGGTCTGATTAATTCCTCGCTATTGGAAGTCATATTTGAGGTGGGACTATTCTAAAAGCTCTTTGACAGATGCATAATTACAATTATGTATAAGTATTGTGTAGTGACCATAGTGTATATTTTCTAATCAAGGCATTTAGTTTTGACTATCTTATTTCAAATAAATATTATTATTGGCAGGTTTTTGGTACATTCTGTCATTGGTCAATTCTCTGATGAAGGAAAATAAGGTGACATCCAAATAGTTAATAAAATGAGGGTGAAGTTCCCGAGTAAATGGACATTTATAGGTGTTAGAATTAAAATGTGCCACAAAATTGTGAATACATGTGAAGTCAAACTTCCAAACCTATATTAAATCATCAATGTAACCTGAGAGGACAAGATTTGCCTATTAAGGAACTTATTCACACTGTATGTATTTGTCACATACATAAGTTGGCATAATTTGAGGCAAACTTTGTGCCCATGGATGTTCCTTGTATCTACAAACACTAATATTGGGCCTAATTCAGACCTGATTGTAGCTAGTCCGCCCTGCATGTCTGGCCCTACCCCCGACGCGCAGGTAAAAAAGCATTGCATGGCGGCAGTGCTTTTGTACCTGAAGAGTAGCTGCCTGGCAGCGCAGCTCCTGAGCGCTGGCAGGGAGCTACCCGTCGCTGTCTGGGTCGCAGCGGCTGCGTGTGACATCATGCAGCCGCCACGGCCCACCCCCCACACGGTCCGGGCACGCCTGCGTTGCCCAGACTGCACCCCCAAAACAGCGGCCCAATGCCGCCGGCCCTCCCCCTCCCACTCAGCAACCGCCTCTGCTTGTCAATCAGGCAGAGGCGTTCACTGGGCAGAGATGCTGATCGCATCTCTGGTGTGCACCGGCACACTGTGGCTCCGGCGCATGCGCAATTCAGACATGATCGCCCGCTGTCAGCAGCAATCAGGTCTGAATTAGGCCCAGTGTCTTCTCAAGAGCTGAATAGAAACTGTCGCTTTTCCCAATAGAGCTGCAGCATTCTAGGATCCAGCCAAGTAGCAACAGCTGCAGGTAGTCAAAACTGCAAGACCAAATAAGAGAGATCAGAACAGTCTAGTGTCTATTGCAATTCTGGAGAGATAGTCCTGATTTTGGGAGAGAACCAATACTGTCCGTACTTTCTTCTGAGGGCAGAATAGTTGGGAGGTATCTCCTGTTACATGCTGTTCTGGTGGTGTTGGGGTAGCAGTGTCCACCTTAGTGGTGAATCAACAGAAGGAAGCTGCCTGCTCAACTTCAAGAGCAATGTGGTTTCCTATCCCCTTCACCCCACAACTAGTATGATTGGTCTGGTCACAGAATGTGGACCTGGTATCAGGTGCTAAACATGAAGTCTAGGCTGACACTTACCAGCCTCAACGTCCGGTGCTTCCTCTCCTCCTGCTTCACAGTCACAAGCATACCAGACCGCAGCTCACCATACTGATTCCCTGCACCCTATAGTTACTGCTACAGCTTGTTAAATGCAGACTGGGCACATTGGTGCCCCTCATGCCACATGAAAATGCAGAATAGACATTTTGTTTTGCTGGAAGAGATAGTACAATCATACTGAACAGGTGGGACATTTATGGGGTTGGAACCTGCATTCTAGGCAGACCACAATGGTTTAGAAAAGAGTTTGCACTAAGGCACTTCCCAAGAGTGGAACCTGCCTATGCACAATGAGGTCAAACAGGAGCATTTGCAGACAATTAAACCCTCTGCGAGTTGAAATATTTTGCAGAGAGGTGACACCCGCTGTCGTACGCCTGTTCCTGCTCGCCCCAGTTCCGAGGAGACACAAGTAGGTCATACAGTGCAGGAGAAATCTTTTTTTTTATCTCAGTAACATTTACCATCAGAACCATTGAACCCTGTGACTTGTGTGAGGGGAAATTCACTGTCTGTTCCATATCTCCTGAGACATCTCATAATTACCGCGCTCAGCAGACACATAAGAACTCACGTAGATCCCCTTGTGAGCATTTGTTTATGCCTAACTGTCCATGAGAATAATGTGCGACCTATCAGTTTATAATATGGCTCACCATAGTGTAGTACTACCAGGTCCTGTCGGTATCTGCCGATTCATCTCTAACATCTATCCGTCAACACTTTCCTTATTCACTAACACAGTTATCTTGCTGTCCTCTCACATCTCTAGTTCATTTCCAGATGCCCCCCTCAAACAGCAACCAAGGGGTGGCTCAAGAAGACACAGGCTGACAGGACCATGGCGTGTCGTAGCCTGGAGGGGCACGGTCCCGTGCCCCCCAGCCGCCGCCTGAACTTCTGGTGACGGCCCTGTTAATCCTCGCATTTAGTTGCCCTGTGTCGGAATTGTTGTATCAGACAGGTCACTAAAACAAGGTTCCGGCTCCATCTGTCACTAGTAGCTTGACCGCACTATGTTGTTGTTCCCAAAGTGTACCACCCCAAGAGTGCCTGCTTCTGACTGGGCAGGGGAAGCGGCACCTGGTGCAGCGAGTGTTCCTGCCCAGTAGTCAGTGAGTGGTGACATCGTAACAGAGACTAGCTGCAGCTGAGGCTGTGCCCATAGCCAGGGGGCAGCGTTTGCGTGAGGCTATGGGGCAGGACTCGCGGCGGCAGCAAGCCCCTGCGGCAGTAGCGGATCTTGCCACAGGCAAGCAGGACTTTTGCCCGGGGCACCGCCTTCCGGAGGGCGCCGCACCATGGCAAGATCCGCCACTGTGCCCCCCGCAGTGCCCCGCTGTGCCCCCCGCTTTGAAGGGAACTAGACGCATAGCGTCTAGTTTCCCTTCCTGTAGAGGACCTTTGTTGTGCGGTGCGCGATGACGTCATCGCGCACCGCACAGCAAAGGTCCTCTCCATGAAGGGAAACTAGACGCTACGGTCTAGTTTCCCTTCATGGAGAGGACCTTTGCTCTGCGGTGCGCGATGACGTCATTGCGCACAGCATAGTGGCCAGACACTAGGGGTCATAATTGACCTCTAGTGTCTATGCTGTTCTATGGGAGAGACGTAATAACATCTCTCCCATAGATCGAGGAGAGGAGAGGAGAAGAGCGGCGCCGGCGGAGGAGGTCTGCAGCGGTCTGGATCAGTAGCGGCGCTACAGGGGGCACAAATGGGGGCATTACTGACCACGCTCCCATTTGAAGCCACGCCCCTATACTTTGCCCGGGGCGCCACAAGGCCAAGAACCGGCCCTGCGGCCTGCGGCGGCTTGTAACACGCATAGGTTTCTATTGGGTAACACCATCTAAAGATAGCGTCATCCACCAGCTCCATGCTCCAGAAAGTATCACATTCTGGAGCTTGGTACATTATGGGTAATGCGGCCAAATTCCCAAAATGGCGAATTCTGAATATCGGGTTTTGGATTGCAAAAATGACAGGATTTAAACTGTTTTAAGCAATTTTTATCAATGATTATAAACATTTTTTAGCAATTTTTAACCAATCCAAAAAATTAATCGGAACCAAAACTCTTGAGCGTAGTTTTGCAAAACCAAAACCAAAACATGAGGATGAAATCAGAACCAAAATCAAAACAAGGGAGTCCGCGCACATCTCTAATATTTACAGCATTTAGCACTCCTTTTTCCAATATCGCATGTCTGGGGGGATTTCAGTAGTAAATTCAGAGGCGGAACTACCGCCAGTGCAACCAGTGCGTTGCACTGGGGCCCGCCTCTGTCCATGGGCCCAAAGCATGTAATGAGTCAAACTGACTCATTACATGCCGCTGTGTGCTGCGGGCAACCTCTGCCCGCAGCACACAGCCGCCCGGAGAGGAGCGCAGCGGCACGGGGGTAAGGAGGAGGAGGGAGGTGGAGGAGGGAGCCGCAGCAGCGCTTTACTACTGGTGGAGGCGCTGCTGCTGCTGCCCCTCTGCTTCACTATAGGCTGTCTTCCGAGAACAGCCTATAGTGAAGCAGAGGGCCAGCAGCAGCAGCGCCTCCACCAATGACACAGCGCTGCTGCGGCTCCCTCCTCCACCTCCCTCCTCCTCCTTCTCTCCTGCCCGGGAATCGTCAGAAGCTGCACCGAGGATCCTGAGCCAGCGGAGAGGGTAAGTATAATTCTTCTTTCTTTCTGTCCTTTCTTTCTCTCTTTCTGTCTTTCTTTCTTTCTTTCTTTCTTTCTTTCTTTCTGTCTTTTTTTCTGTCTTTCTTTCTGTCTTTCTTTCTGTCTTTCTTGGGACTGCCTGCCGCAATGTGTAAAAATGGGGAATCTGCCTGCCGTAATGTGTAAAAAGGGGCACGCTGTCTGCCGTAATGTGTAACAAGGGCACGCTGTCTGCCGTAATGTGTAAAAAGGGGACGCTGTCTGCCGTTATGTGTAAAAAGTGCACGCTGTCTGCCGCTATGTGTAAAAAGTGTACGCTGTCTGCCGCTATGTGTAACAAGGGCACGCTGTCTGCCATAATGTGTAAAAAGGGGGACGCTGTCTGCCGTTATGTGTAAAAAGTGCACGCTGTCTGCCGCTATGTGTAAAAAGTGTACGCTGTCTGCCGCTATGTGTAACAAGGGCACGCTGTCTGCCATAATGTGTAAAAAGGGGACGCTGTCTGCCGTAATGTGTAAAAAGGGGGACGCTGTCTGCCGTTCTGTGTAAAAAGTGCACGCTGTCTGCCGCTATGTGTAAAAAGTGTACGCTGTCTGCCGCTATGTGTAACAAGAGCATGCTGTCTGCCGTTATGTGTAAAAAGGGGACGCTGTCTGCCGCTATGTGTAACAAGGGCACGCTGTCTGCCGTCATGTGTAAAAAGTGCACGCTGTCTGCCGTTATGTGTAAAAAGTGCACGCTGTCTGCCGCTATGTGTAACAAGGGCACGCTGTCTGCCGTTATGTGTAAAAAGTGCACGCTGTCTGCCGTTATGTGTAAAAAGGGGGACGCCGTCTGCCGTTATGTGTAAAAAGGGGGACGCTGTCTGCCGTAATGTGTACAAAGGGGACGCTGTCTGCCGTAATGTGTAAAAAGTGCACGCTGTCTGCCGTTATGTGTAAAAAGGGGGACGCTGTCTGCCGTTATGTGTAAAAAGGGGGACGCTGTCTGCCGTTATGTGTAAAAAGGGGACGCTGTCTGCTGTAATGTGTACAAAGGGGACGCTGTCTGCCGTAATGTGTAAAAAGAGGAATCTGTCTGCCGTAAGGTGTAAAAGGGTCTCTACCTTGTGTAGTGGTGCTACTGTGCGGCGTAATTTGAATAATGGAGACTACTGTGCACCGTTTTATGAATTGGTATTATTTTGTGGCCACACCCCTTCCCCACGAAGCCACGCCCCTATGTATTTTTGCACCCGCCTACGGCGCGCACTGCCCCGGTTTTGCATGCAGGGGTGGGGCTCCGATGCCGTTTCTTGCACACAGTGCTAAAATGTCTAGTTACGGCACTGTTGCTAGGTATCCATTTCTCTGGCCCTGAGCAGGTCCCCCTCACCAGATCCTCTCCAGGGGTGAGGGGGTGGACTTGGATGGGATGGGGGGGGGGGGGGGGGCAAGAAATTTGTCGCACCTGGGCCCACTGCTCGCTAGTTCCGCCACTGAGTAAATTGTTACTTAACTCTAGAACATTACCCTGTATTAGAACAAAACACATCACGCCTTCAAACGTATCAGTGTATACAGGGGCTGATTCCTGTTTGTAAGTAATCCAAAAAAAAGCAAGTAACTTTGTCTGGAACAAACCATGCTGCCATGCCAGGGGAGCAAATACATCTGTATATTTTCTGTGCAGGGTAAATAAATTATTTTGCATGTAGCCCACACATGTTAGACAGCTTTATTTATACACTGCAATTTAGATTTCAGTTTGGACACATCCCACCCAAATCTAACTCTCTCTGCACATGTTACATCTGCCCCACCTGCAGTGCAGCATGGTTTGGCCCAGTTGCTTGCTTATGTGCTTTACTTACAAACATGAATCTTGCCCATAGAGCCTAATTCTGAGTAGCACGCAATGCGATTCTCACGCAAATGGCCGCCTGTGCCTAAGTTGCTAAAAAGTCACATAGCCATGTGTGAGAGCGTGACGCCCTGCTCCGGCATTCTGGGAATCTGGGAGGGAACAACAGCAGGACAGCAGTTTGTAATAAATATGGTAAATATGGAGGCAGGTGAGAGCGGGGTGGGCGCTATCAGATTAAACAGCTCTGGTGGAGTGACTGCGCTGCGCCCTCAGGCCACAGGCAATAGCCCTGGTTGCTCCGCCCCTAGAATAGCCACTGCATGTAGGCACAGAGGCGCAGTAGCATTTCAGACACATGGTCTTGGGAATGTACCGGAAATATACTGAGTATTCCTCGAAAATTGAGTGGGAGGTGGCTATTCAGATGGTCCTGTCTGATGGGCGTGTCATGAGATCATCGCGGGCGTGTCGCATAACTGGTTGCAGACTCAGATGTACAATATCTCACACTGGAGGCCGCGCTATGATGGTGTTTCTGCATCTAGTATGGGACTGCTGCAAGTTTAGATGCGACCGATGGTTACATCTACAGACGCTCCAAGCGGGATTGTTTCATTTATAGATGCTCAAAGTGGGCATCTCGGCCCTGGCACACTCAGACGCGCGGCTCTACACCAGTAACGTGTGACTCAGAATCAGACCCTTAGTTTTATCCAGCACTTATTTTTAGAATTGCAGATATGCAAGGAGCGGAGCTGGCTCCTGATGGTAAGGTGCAAGGAGAGGACCTGGCTACTGACGGTGGGGTGCAAGGAGTGGAGCTGGTTCCTGATGGTGGGGTGCAAGGAGCGACCTGGCTCCTGACGGTGGGGTGCAAGGAGTGGAGCTGGTTCCTGATGGTAGGGCGCAAGGAGTGGACCAGGCTCCTGATGGTAAGGTGTAAGGAGTGGACCTGGCTCCTGGTGGTAGGGTGTAAGGAGTGGACCTGGCTCCTGATGGTAAGGTACAAGGAGTGGACCTGGCTCCTGATGGTAAGGTACAAGGAGTGGACCAGGCTCCTGATGGTAAGGTGTAAGGAGTGGACCTGGCTCCTGATGGTGGGGTGCAAGGAGTGGATCTGGCTCCTGATGGTGGGGTGTAAGGAGTGGACCTGGCTCCTGATGGTGGGGTGCAAGGAGTGGATCTGGCTACTGACGGTGGGGTGCAAGGAGTGGAGCTGGTTCCTGATGGTGGGATGCAAGGAGCGACCTGGCTCCTGACGGTGGGGTGCAAGGAGTGGAGCTAGTTCCTGATGGTGGGGTGCAAGGAGCGACCTGGCTCCTGACGGTGGGGTGCAAGGAGTGGAGCTGGTTCCTGATGGTAGGGCGCAAGGAGTGGACCAGGCTCCTGATGGTAAGGTGTAAGGAGTGGACCTGGCTCCTGGTGGTAGGGTGTAAGGAGTGGACCTGGCTCCTGATGGTAAGGTACAAGGAGTGGACCTGGCTCCTGATGGTAAGGTACAAGGAGTGGACCAGGCTCCTGATGGTAAGGTGTAAGGAGTGGACCTGGCTCCTGATGGTGGGGTGCAAGGAGTGGATCTGGCTCCTGATGGTGGGGTGTAAGGAGTGGACCTGGCTCCTGATGGTGGGGTGCAAGGAGTGGATCTGGCTCCTGACGGTAGGGTGCAAGGAGCGGAGCTGGCTCCTGATCGTAGGGCGCAAGGAGTGGAGCTGGTTCCTGATGGTGGGGTGCAAGGAGCGGAGCTGGTTCCTGATGGTGGGGTGCAAGGAGCGGAGCTGGCTCCTGATGGTAGGGCGCAAGGAGCGGACCTGGCTCTTGACGGTAGGGTGCAAGGAGAAGAGCTGGCTCCTAACGGTAGGGTGCAAGGAGCGGAGCTGGCTCCTGATGGTGGGGTGCAAGGAGCGGAGCTGGTTCCTGATGGTGGGGTGCAAGGAGCGGAGCTGGCTCCTGACCATAGGGTGCAAGGAGCGGAGCTGGCTTCTGACGGTGGGGTGCAAAGAGTGGAGCTGGCTCCTGACGGTGGGGTACAAAGAGCGGAGCTGGCTCCTGATGGTAGGGCGCAAGGAGCGGACCTGGCTCCTGACGGTAAGGTGCAAGGAGTGGACCTGGCTCCTGATGGTGGGGTGCAAGGAGCGGAGCTGGCTCCTGATGGTAGGGCGCAAGGAGTGGAGCTGGTTCCTGATGGTGGGGTGCAAGGAGCGGAGCTGGTTCCTGATGGTGGGGTGCAAGGAGCGGAGCTGGCTCCTGATGGTAGGGCGCAAGGAGCGGACCTGGCTCTTGACGGTAGGGTGCAAGGAGAAGAGCTGGCTCCTGACGGTAGGGTGCAAGGAGCGGAGCTGGTTCCTGATGGTGGGGTGCAAGGAGAAGAGCTGGCTCCTGACGGTGGGGTGCAAGGAGCGGAGCTGGCTCCTGATGGTGGGGTGCAAGGAGCGGAGCTGGCTCCTGACCATAGGGTGCAAGGAGCGGAGCTGGCTCCTGACGGTGGGGTACAAAGAGCGGAGCTGGCTCCTGATAGGAGGGCGCAAGGAGCGGACCTGGCTCCTGACGGTAAGGTGCAAGGAGTGGACCTGGCTCCTGATGGTGGGGTGCAAGGAGTGGATCTGGCTCCTGGCGGTAGGGTGCAAGGAGCAGACCTGGCTCTTGACGGTAGGGTGCAAGGAGAAGAGCTGGCTCCTGACGGTGGGGTGCAAGTAGCGGAGCTGGCTCCTGATGGTAGGGTGTAAGGAGTGGACCAGGCTCCTGATGGTAAGGTGTAAGGAGTGGACCTGGCTCCTGATGGTAAGGTACAAGGAGTGGACCAGGCTCCTGATGGTAAGGTGTAAGGAGTGGACCTGGCTCCTGGTGGTAAGGTGTAAGGAGTGGACCTGGCTCCTGGTGGTAGGGTGTAAGGAGTGGACCTGGCTCCTGATGGTAAGGTGTAAGGAGTGGACCTGGCTCCTGGTGGTAAGGTGTAAGGAGTGGACCTGGCTCCTGATGGTAAGGTGTAAGGAGTGGACCTGGCTCCTGACGGTGGGGTGCAAGGAGTGGACCTGGCTCCTGGTGGTAAGGTGTAAGGAGTGGACCTGGCTCCTGGTGGTAGGGTGTAAGGAGTGGACCTGGCTCCTGATGGTAAGGTGTAAGGAGTGGACCTGGCTCCTGGTTGTAAGGTGCAAGGAGTGGACCTGGCTCCTGGTGGTAGGGTGTAAGGAGTGGACCAGGCTCCTGATGGTAAGGTGTAAGGAGTGGACCTGGCTCCTGATGGTAAGGTACAAGGAGTGGACCAGGCTCCTGGCGGTAGGGTGCAGTGTTATGCGCTGGAACAACAATTATTGCAGGAGGTACATTTAGTATTTTCTGTGGCTTACACTAATTCTCCTTTAGGGCTCTCGCACAGCCGGTATCTCTCTTCTCATTTGTGGCAGATGTGCATCTTGGCTAAAAACTAACATTAGTCTGAAATAAACAAGCAATTAATAACCCAAATGGGGAAGTGGCTGACACGTTAGCATGTTGTGGCTTCTCAGTTACAGTATGTCCCCTGCGTGTGCAGTGAGGGGGGCTCCGAGGTTTTAGGGAGAATTCAATTACTGGCAATGATCTCACCCAGCTGAATTTGCATGACAAAAAAGTGACACGAAAGTGTTCGCTACCCTATGGGTATCACGGTGCGAATCGGCCGGGTGAAGGGTGCAAGATGTGCTGCCGTTGCTGGCGTTTAAATGCCGCAGCAACAGCAATTTGCACCCTTCCCTGGCAACTGAATTTCCCCTTTTGTATCACATTATGTAAAAGCGCTGTGTGATATGTGTGCGCTATATAAATAACTATAAATAAATGTAATGTGACACAGCACAAAAACATCCAACTGATAAATAATGCTTATTGTACTGTCATTTGTAATGTGAATCGCCTCTGCGATGGGATCTATGGCCGGCGTCCGCGCAGTGCTGGGGGTGCGTTCATTTATACACTTACGAAGTCATTGTCAGTCTCACACTTTGGGGGTCATTCATACCCGTTCGCACGCAGCGGTTCTTCGCTGCGTTGTGAATGGGTCACGAATGCACATGCGCACGCCGCGACATTGCTCGGCGACAGAGGTCGCCGGGCAACGGCGCTAACAGAGAAGAAAGCGGTCGCAGCGGCGACCGCAAAGAAGATGGGCAGCAAGAGGGCGTTCCGGGGCGTCAACCTACCGTTTGCTGCCGTTTTCGGGGAGTGGTGAGTAAAACGCAGGCGTGTCCAGGCAAACGGAGGGCGGAGGAGTGACGTCAAAGCCAGCCCCATCATCGCTGGATCCATCGCACAGGGTAAGTATGTCCAGGGCTACTCTAGTTTTGTGTGAAACTTTTTTAGCATAGCAGAGCTGCACAAGCGATCGCAGCCTTGCTATGCTATCACACACTCCCCCATAGGCGGAGATTAGTTGATCGCACCAGCAGCAAAAAGTGACGATCCAGCGAGACCACACCCCGTTATTTCCAGCCACGCCCTCTTTTTGCTGCGAGCGCGCCCCCAGCGCGCTGGGATAACAAGGGTGCGCACCTGGTGTCACCACACCCGGTGACACTTCTGTGTGGAACGCTGTACAGGTCCACTTGTACTAAGGCTGCAGGGAGCAATGTGACAGAATATAGGTGATATAGATGTTACAATATCGGGGTAATGTGTAGAGAGATCCCAGTTACACCTCTGACAATTAACAGACGTGCAAAACAGGACAAGACTTAACATTGGTAAAGAACACTGAAGCGCAGCAACCATCCTAAGCCGGGACGGACTGGGGGCCGAAATCGTCCCTGACATGTGCATGCCCGCATCGTGAATGGGGGAGCACGGGCACTAAAGACGGGGGTGTTCCTGGAGTCAGCCCATCGGCCCTTCTGGCGATCTACACAGGGGAGCGGGAGTAACGGCCGGAGCATCCGTCAGCAGAGCGCGCGGGGGCAATAGGCGGTGGGGCCGCCAATCGGGTGTATGTGGAAGGTACGCCCAGATGCCAAATGCGCTGTGGGCAAAGCACTTTCTGCCCACACCTAGTTACAGCCCTGATTGCAAATGCAGGAGGAGGCGCATACCACCTCAATCAGGCAGAGGCGTTCCCATATCTGTGCAAGGGATGGCCGTCGACCACAAATGAGTCCTAATCAACGATGGTTTATGGCCGATGTCAAATGCTTTTGCCATCAATGGGAGAGAACCAGGTGGTTTCCCTCCATCAATGGCACAGCATAAACGAATATATATTTTTTGCAAGGTGGCGGGATTCAAAGCATAGCCCCGCCCCCTACGCCTGCAAGCCCCGCCCCAGGCTGTTATCGGCCCGCAGGTCATTCACTGAAATAACAAGGATGACCACCTATGAGTGAAACCATTTGGCAATACCTGCATACCATAATGAGATATGTTGGGGATGGGACCCCCACGAAATGCATTTCTGTTTCATATATACACCTTATACACAGCCTAAAGGTCATTTTATGCAATATTTCAAATGATTTTGTGCATGAAATAAAGTATGTAATAAATCAAAGGTGTCACTATCTATGTTTCTGTATTATTCCGTATTTTGGAATTTGGGGTATAGGAGACTCACCCTATATAGTTTCCCAGTAATTTCATTTGAATTAATGTAATCTAATGAATGTAAATGAATGTCTAATTATTAGTTATGTTATAAACATAGAATATTCTATTCCGCAAATATATGAACTGAAAATAAAACCATGAATACCGGTGAGGTAATGAGGTATGTATATTTATTGGGAACGTATTCAGTGCAATTCTCTTGTTGAGAGTCAGAAAATAAAGTGTAATTAGCAAATAACAACTAATCCCAACTTGACCGTTACATAATATCTATAATTCCAACTCGCCACATTTTGCTCCGGGACAATCGGGGTTTTCTCACTGGAATTTTTTTGGAACTTTTCTAATTTTTCCATCTTTCCGCTGGATTTAGCATAAGACTATTATTGGGGATATATTAGACTAGGGAAGAACACAGAAGCGCACACCCACAGCGCACATCCTGGATGACCATTTTACAGACACAGGTACATTTTAGGAAAACACATATTGTACAATATAGGTGATATCCACACTAATATGTGTTTTTTTTATAAAAATAAAAAAAAGAACAATAAAAAAAAACTTCCCCAAGTTTCCTTTTGCTGACAAATAAGAGTGCTGCATGGACTGGCCAATCAATGCTCTTGGTACATGACAACAACAAAATGGCTCCCAGAGTCCTGGATGCTATTTATACACCAAGGGGCTTATTTACTAAACACCGAGTTCCAAAACCCGGAGCTTCCAATCATGTTTATGGGAAACGCTATTAGCAGCCAAACGCAGCTAGCAAATGCATTGGGGTAAATTTACTAAGGTGGGAGGTTTTTTTTTAGAACTGATGATGTTGTCATAGCAACCAATCAGATTCTACTTAACATTTATGTAGCTGCGTCTAGAAAATAATAGATAGATTCTGATTGGTTGATATGTGCAACATCAGCAGTTTAAAAAAAACTCCCACCTTACCCCGTTGCCCTTTTATGTTTCTGTAACGGACATGATCAGAATATCCGGGTTTTAGAACCTGACCGTAAATACACCCCCAAGTTCTGGTCCTAGTCCTGTATTTTTAGAACCATAAAGTACACATTTTGTCCCTTAAAACACGGAAACATAGGGTCCAGTCTTATGGTCCGAGGGTGTACATAGAATACTTCTGCTGACAATGACCAAACATGCACCACAGCGTGCAATCCTGCGCCGTCTTCCCCCTACCCCTCCCTTACCCCTTACGTAGAGCTGTTCTATGCTTTTTACACATGCCGCTGTCTCCCATTGGGTGCCGAAAACAGCTACTCCGATCGGAAACACCCAATCGCATAGCGTAACATTTCCTGTGCACCGGAGTGTACATCTGTCCATAAAAAGATATGGAGTTAAGCGTAGACTCCGAGAAAATGGCACCCAGGTACGACACATCATGCCACTCCTAGCGTGAGGGACAAAGACTGGCACAGTCATGTCTGCGTCACTAGCGCAGGATCATCGCCCTCCATACATCATATAACAGGATATACAATGGCCGCCAGCTCCACCTCTCGTAGGTGTAAATTTTCTAAAGGTTCTAAAAATGAAAAGTGGTGGTGTTGCCCAGGGCAACCGACCTCATTCTGTCTATCATTGTCTAGGAGGCAATAGAGAAATGATTGACAACATTTAAGTGGTTGCTATGGGCAACATCATCACTTTTCATTTTTAGAACCATTAGTAAATTTACCCCTAAGAGAAGTGGAGCTGGCTGCCATTGTAGCACTTTGACGCTGTATTGTTTTGATAAGTGTTGACGATGGAACTTGCTTTATTCTGGCCTTACAGAATGACCACCATGTGATATAATCATGTTACCCCGAAGATATCTCCGACCAAATGTAAATATTACTGACATCTGTATATAGCTTGTAGCCCGGCAGATGAACGCCCGCTGCCAGCGACTCAGTCCTTCCACACCACAGGGCGTAGTTATCAGTTCTAAGTATAGCCACGTCTTCCTCTTCTATCAAACAATCTCTAATAAACTGCTCCATTATAAAATAGATTGTTTTTAAGAAATACATCAGTTGACTTGACAAAGGGCCTAATTCAGACCCGATCGCAGCAGGAAATTTGTTAGCAGTTGGGCAAAACCATGTGCACTGCAGGTGGGGCAGATGTAACATGTGCCGAGAGAGTTAGATTTGGGTGGGTTATTGTGTTTCTGTGCAGGGTAAATACTGGCTGCTTTATTTTTACACTGCAATTTAGATTGCAGATTGAACACACCCCACCCAAATCTAACTCTCTCTGCACATGTTATATCTGCCTCCCCTGCAGTGCACATGGGTGGTCATTCCGAGTTGTTCGCTCGCTAGCTGCTTTTAGCAGCATTGCACACGCTAAGCCGCCGCCTACTGGGAGTGAATCTTAGCTTATAAAAATTGCAAACGAAAGATTCGCAATATTGCGAAAAGACATCTCTGTGCAGTTTCTGAGTAGCTCCAGACTTACTCTTCCAGTGCGATCAGTTCAGTCCGTTTCGTTCCTGGTTTGACGTCACAAACATACCCAGCGTTCGCCCAGACACTCCTCCGTTTCTCCAGACACTCCCGCGTTTTTCCCAGAAACGGTAGCGTTTTTTCGCACACACCCATAAAACGGCCAGTTTCCGCCCAGAAACACCCACTTCCTGTCAATCACATTACGATCACCAGAACGAAGAAAAAACCTCATAATGCCGTGAGTAAAAAACCTAACTGCATAGCAAATTTACTTGGCGCAGTCGCACTGCGGACATTGCGCATGCGCATTAGCGACTAATCGCTCCGTTGCGAGAAAAAAATAACGAGCGGACAACTCGGAATGACCCCCATGGTTTTGCCCAACTGCTAACAAAATTCCTGCTGCGATCAACTTGGAATTACCCCCCATGTGCACTGCAGGTGGGGCAGATGTAACATGTGCAGAGAGAGTTAGATTTGGGTGGGTTATATTGTTTCTGTGCAGGGCAAATACTGGCTGCTTTATTTTTACACTGCAATTTATATTTCAGTTTGAACACACCCTACCCAAATCTAACTGTCTCTGCACATGTTACATCTGCCCCACCTGCAGTGCACATGGTTTTGCCCGTTAGTCTGCTTTTTTGGTTTGCTAACACACCTGAATAAGGCGGCCCTTTATCAACAACTTTCCTCAGTCCCCCAGTTCAATCAATGACATGAGAAATGTTTTATAACTTATGTGCAGACACCAGATCAGAGGACAGAGAGTTACTGAAAGTTTGGAAGAGCGCCATGAAAATATAGTCCCCTTAGTGTCCATGGGTGAATATCATCCAGACCTAAGGATTTCATTTTCTTGTTCCGTTTCCAGACCCTTTTCTAGTAAAGAACCATGTTTCCTCTAAGATTCTTGCTCCCTAAATGGAGAAAAGGTTCCTATTATGAAGAATACATGTTAGTGATTATTAGACGTTCATTACAACACTAAAGTTTGGCCAGCTGCTTTGGAACTAAAAGTCCCAGCAATACCTACATTATCAGTTCCTCTGTGCCAGGTTATGGACCCCCGTCGCTCCTCAGTTATACGTCTTCTGAAAGGGCACGGGTTTGCAGTTCCACAACAGAGAGTAACAGGTTGCACGCACCTGGATTATTGCAGGCGCTGGATATATACACAATATGATAAATAAACAATAGGGTGATATTTAGACATATTTCCTAATATCATACAGCTGTGACATAAAAACATCTAAGAGTTGGTATAACTGTTCTGCATGATCACTGAGTAGAGGTAACCAGGGCATATTCAGCAGAGGTTCGCATAGTACAGAAGCCCAACCTGGAAGTCTTCCTCTAGCATTCAGCCTACTCCCGTCCCATATGAAGGCTTCTCTAAAAGTGCAAAGTCTTTTGTGACCCATTTTTCCTCCATTGCGTAATATTCCAGATCCCATTCGCTGATCCGACGGCCAAACCTTTAGGATTGAGTCTTGGAACCCAACAGAGAACATGCACGTAGTAGCTTGGTTGGTCCATTGGTGAAGAGTTTGGGTCATCGAGGCAGGCAGCCAGCCACAGCATCTGTCATCCTGGGCACGGCCACAAAGTTCACTGGGCAGTGGAGGTAAGGGCATAGCTGCTCGTGGTCCTTCAGCACCTGGCTCAGGTGTTTCAGCTCATCTGTGAGTTTCCCAATATCCTTTTTCAGCGAAGCGTTTTCCTGCTCGAGACTCTCATACTCCTGTTGAATGAAGAAGAAAACAGATGATGGCCTTGTGGAGAGGCATGAGGCACGCCAACCTCAGAGGTGTTCTCGGGTCATATTGCACATTGCAGAATTGTAACTTAGTGTAGGGGATAGTGTATTCCAGGCTTTAAGGCTACATGTTGCTATGGGATATGAGCATATGCGTCTTGTCGCAGGCATGTCTCTCTATACATGGAGGCAGGGCGGAAACACGCAAGAGAAGAGTTTCATGGGATTGTCATGGGAGTGTCACATGGACGTGTAGCATGACCATTACAAGTAACGGGAAGCCTAGATAAACACTTTTTGTGTGTTTTATACACTTCTGTGCTTTCAAAGACTTATTCAAGACCTATTCAACTGAACACGGGCCCAAAGCACCCCTACCCCTTACCGGCCGCACGCGTGGTGCCGCACCTATCTCTTACACTGATGATGGCAATAACTTTTATTTTTGTTACTGCTCAGTTTTAACTTGGTGGATAGAGATGAAACAACGTAAGGGTTATTTCTAGGAATCTCCGCTACAAATGATACCGGCGGTGTCATGAGAATCGGTTCAGACGTGTCTGCGCCAACTTGAAACAAACAGACACAAAGGGCCTTATTCAGGCTTGTTTAGCATACCAAAAAAGATAGCAAATGGGCAAAACCATGGGGGTAATTCCAAGTTGATCGCAGCAGTATTTTTGTTAGCAGTTGGGCAAAACCATGTGCACTGTAGGGGAGGCAGATATAACATGTGCAGAGAGAGTTAGATTTGGGTGTGGTGTGTTCAATCTGCAATCTAATTTGCAGTGTAAAAATAAAGCAGCCAGTATTTACCCTGCACAGAAACAAAATAACCCACCCAAATCTAACTCTCTCTGCACATGTTATATCTACCTCCCCTGCAGTGCACATGGTTTTGCCCAACTGCTAACAAAAATCCTGCTGCGATCAACTTGGAATTATCCCCTATGTGCACTGCAGGTGGGGCAGATGTAACATGTGCAGAGAGCGTTAGATTTGGGTGGGTTACATTGTTTCTGTGCAGGGTAAATACTGGCTGCTTTATTTCTACACTGCAATTTAGATTTCAGTTTGAACACACCCCACCCAAATCTAACTCTCTCTGCACATGTTACATCTGCCCCACCTGCAGTGCACCTGGGCCCTCATTCCGAGTTGTTTGCTCGTTATTTTTCATCGCATCGCAGCGATTTTCCGCAAACTGCGCATGCGCAATGTTCGCACCGCGGCTGCGCCAAGTAAATTTGCTAAGAAGTTTGGTATTTTACTCATGGCTTAACGAAGAAATTTCTTCGCTCTGGTGATCGGAGTGAGATTTACAGGAAGTGGGTGTTTCTGGGCGGAAACTGGCCGTTTTATGGGAGTGTGTGAAAAAACGCTGGCGTTTTCGGGAAAAACGCGGGAGTGTCTGGAGAAACGGGGGAGTGGCTGGGCGAACGCTGGGTGTGTTTGTGACGTCAAACCAGGAACGAAACTGACTGAACTGATCGCAGTGTAGATGTAAGTATCGAGCTACTCAGAAACTGCCAAGAAATTTCTGATCGCTATTCTATTCGCAATTCTGCTAATCTTTCGTTCGCTATTCTGCTAAGCTAAGATTCACTCCTAGTAGGCGGCGGCTTAGCGTGTGCAATGCTGCTAAAAGCAGCTAGTGAGCGAACAACTCGGAATGAGGGCCATGGTTTTGCCCAATTGCTAACTTTTTTGGTTTGCTAACAAACCTGAATAACCCCCCATGTTCTTATCATATTAGTATAGATTAGTGCAGGCATTCCCAACCACGGTCCTCAAGGCACACCAACAGTGCAGGTTTTAGTGATATCCAGGCTGCAGCACAGATGGTTAAATCAAAATATCTGAGCTACTAATTAAGTCACCTGTGCTGAAGCCTGGATATCACTAAAACCTGCACTGTTGGTGTGCCTTGAGGACCGTGGTTGGGAATGCCTGGATTAGTGTATTGATTAGTTATTGATGTATCAATAAGTGATGTAGACGGTGTAAGTGTCGCGGCTCACACATGTCAGTGCATCCGTCACTGTTTCGCTTTCATCCTGACTTCCCTCCAGCCGGCGAACACTCAGCAGTTGTGTTATTTGTGGAACAGATATTTCGCCTTTACACACATTGTGCAGAAGTGTAATATCCCATGTGACCCCTGACCTCAGGACATTTCCCGTAATAGCATCTAGCAAATAGCTTTTAGTTCTACTGTATCTTAGAAGAAATCGGATTAGGCCTACCTACAGTATGACATCATAGCGTCAGCTTATCTACCACTCATCTTGCCTGGTGTCCTGACGCACTGGGTGGGAACCAGCCACTGTCACTATTTGCAGATATTGTTCCTCTCTACGCTGTAATACAGTCAGTTCCTGCGCTTGTGTCACTAGATATGCTGAAATGATCAGAACTGGTTCCCTATTCGGTCACACTTATATTCAGTTATAGGTCCCGAGGCTGAAAACAGAGAACGCACTTCAAAGTGTCAACTATAAATTGCTTAAATGTTTATTTATTTTTTCTATTTTTTTTACACTGCTTTCAGGTGAACAACGATTCTTACCACACGAAGGGGCCTGTAGGTGCAGACAGACAGTGGCGCCGAGAGAGGGGGGAGAGGGAACAAATTACCCGGGCCCAGGTCTGATAGAGGGGCCCAGGTCCACACCTCCTGTGATTAGGCCATGTCCCCCGAAAAATACTTGGGCCCAGCCAGGCCCTCTACTGCCCTGGCTCAAAGGCATGCCATGCTCCTGTGATTGGGTGCTTCTGAAGTGCTAGACACGCCCCCAAAGAGGAGTGGCCATGCCCTCAGCATGCTGTGGTCACACACCCTCCAGTGGGGGCCCAAGAAGTTGTTGTACCAGGGCCCAAGATTTCTCTTGGCAGCCCTGCATACAAAGTGGCCAAGTGTGGGCAGAGTGGCTGTAAGTGCGGGCAGAGTGGCTCTAGGCGAAAGCAGAGTGGCTGTAGGTGCTGGCAGAGTGGCTCTAGGTGCAGGCATAGTAGCTGTAGGTGCAGGCAGAGTGGCTGTAGGTGCAGGCAGAGTGGCGCTAGGTGCAGGCAGCGTGGCTGTAGGTGTGGGCAGAGTGGCTCTAGGTGCAGGTAGAGTGGCTGTAGGTGAAGGCAGAGTGGCTCTAGGTGCAGGCAGCGTGGCTGTAGGTGCAGGCAGAGTGGCTGTAGGTGCAGGCAGAGTGGCTCTAGGTGCAGGCAGAGTGCCTATAGGTGCAGGCAGAGTTGCTCTACGGTGAAAGCAGAGTGGCTACAGGTGCGGGCAGAGTGGCTGTTAGGTGAAAGCAGAGTGGCTGTAAGTGCGGGCAAAGTGGTTGTTAGGTGCAGGCATAGTAGCTGTAGGTGCAGGCAGAGTGGCTGTAGGTGCAGGCAGAGTGGCTGTAGGTGCAGGCAGAGTGGCTGTAGGTACAGGCAGAGTGGCTGTAGGTGAAGGCAGAGTGGCTCTAGGTGCGGGCAGAGTGGCTGTAGGTGAAGGCAGAGTGGCTCTAGGCGAAGGCAGAGTGGCTGTAGGAGCAGGCAGAGTGGCTGTAGGCGAAGGCAGAGTGGCTCTAGGTGCAGGCAGAGTGGTTGTAGGTGCAGGCAGAGTGGTTGTAGGTGCGGGCAGAGTGGCTCTAGGTGCAGGTAGAGTGGCTGTAGGTGAAGGCAGAGTGGCTCTAGGTGCAGGCAGAGTGCCTATAGGTGCAGGCAGAGTTGCTCTACGGTGAAAGCAGAGTGGCTACAGGTGCGGGCAGAGTGGCTGTTAGGTGAAAGCAGAGTGGCTGTAAGTGCGGGCAAAGTGGTTGTTAGGTGCAGGCATAGTAGCTGTAGGTGCAGGCAGAGTGGCTCTAGGTGCAGGCAGAGTGGCTGTAGGTACAGGCAGAGTTGCTGTAGGTGAAGGCAGAGAGGCTGTTGGTGCAGGCAGAGTGGCTGTAGGTGCAGGTAGAGTGGCTGTAGGTGCAGGCAGAGTGGCTGTAGGTGCAGGCAGAGTGGCTCTAGGCGAAGGCAGAGTGGCTGTAGGAGCAGGCAGAGTGGCTGTAGGCGAAGGCAGAGTGGCTGTAGGTGCAGGCAGAGTGGTTGTAGGTGCGGGCAGAGTGGTTGTAGATGAAGGCAGAGTGGCTGTAGGAGCAGGCAGAGTGGCTGTAGGCGAAGGCAGAGTGGTTGTAGGTGCAGGCAGAGTGGCTGTAGGTGCGGGCAGAGTGGCTCTAGGCGAAGGTAGAGTGGCTGTAGGTGCAGGCAGAGTGGCTGTAGGTGAAGGCAGAGTGGCTCTAGGCGAAGGCAGAGTGGCTGTAGGTGCTGGTAGAGTGGCTCTAGGTGCAGGCAGAGTGGCTGTAGGTACAGGCAGAGTGGCTGTAGGTGCAGGCAGAGTGGCTGTAGGTGCAGGCAGAGTGGCTGTAGGTGCAGGTAGAGTGGCTGTAGGTGCAGGCAGAGTGGCTGTAGGTGCAGGCAGAGTGGCTCTAGGCGAAGGCAGAGTGGCTGTAGGAGCAGGCAGAGTGGCTGTAGGCGAAGGCAGAGTGGCTGTAGGTGCAGGCAGAGTGGTTGTAGGTGCGGGCAGAGTGGTTGTAGATGAAGGCAGAGTGGCTGTAGGAGCAGGCAGAGTGGCTGTAGGCGAAGGCAGAGTGGTTGTAGGTGCAGGCAGAGTGGCTGTAGGTGCGGGCAGAGTGGCTCTAGGTGAAGGTAGAGTGGCTGTAGGTGCAGGCAGAGTGGCTGTAGGTGAAGGCAGAGTGGCTCTAGGCGAAGGCAGAGTGGCTGTAGGTGCTGGTAGAGTGGCTCTAGGTGCAGGTAGAGTGGCTCTAGGTGCAGGCAGAGTGGCTGTAGGTGAAGGCAGAGTGGCTGTAGGTGAAGGCAGAGTGACTGTAGGTGCAGGCATAGTGGCTCTAGGTGCAGGCAGAGTGGCTGTAGGCGCAGGCAGAGTGGCTCTAGGCGAAGGTAGAGTGGCTGTAGGTGCAGGCAGAGTGGCTGTAGGTGCGGGCAGAGTGGCTCTAGGCGAAGGTAGAGTGGCTGTGGGTGCAGGCAGAGTGGCTGTAGGTGAAGGCAGAGTGGCTGTAGGTGAAGGCAGAGTGACTGTAGGTGCAGGCAGAGTGGCTCCAGGTGCAGGCAGAGTGGCTGTAGGTGCAGGCAGAGAGGCTGTAGGTGAAGGCAGAGTGGCTCTAGGTGCAGGTAGAGTGGCTCTAGGTGCAGGTAGAGTGGCTCTAGGTGCAGGCAGAGTGGCTGTGGGTGAAGGCAGAGTGGCTGTATGTGAAGGCAGAGTGACTGTAGGTGAAGGCAGAGTGGCTCTAGGTGCAGGCAGAGTGGCTGTAGGTGCAGGCAGAGAGGCTGTAGGTGAAGGCAGAGTGGCTCTAGGTGCAGGTAGAGTGGCTCTAGGTGCAGGCAGAGTGGCTGTAGGTGAAGGCAGAGTGGCTGTAGGTGAAGGCAGAGTGGCGCTAAGTGCAGGCAGAGTACAGTAGGTATAGGCAGAGTGGCTGTAGGTGAAGGCAGAGTGGCTCTAGGCAAAGGCAGAGTGGCTGTAGGTGCAGGCAGAGTGGTTGTAGGTATCTGCAGAGTGGTTGTAGGTGAAGGCAGAGTGGCTGTAGGTGAAGGTAGAGTGACTGTAGGTGCAGGCAGAGTGGCGCTAGGTGAAGGCAGAGTGGCTGTAGGTGCAGGCAGAGTGGCTGTAGGTGCGGGCAGAGTTGATCTAGGTCAGTGGTTCTCAAACTTGGTCCTAAGGACCCCACACAGTTCACGTTTTTCATGTCGCCCAGCAGCTGCTATGTGTATCACCAACTGTCACATTTTAAAAATCTACAGGTGCCCTGCAAAACATGAACCGTGTGGGGTCCTGAGGACAGAGTTTGAGAACTTGTGCAGGCAGAGTGGCGCTAGGTGAAGGCAAAGTGGCTGTAGGTGAAGGCAGAGTGGCTGTAGGTGCAGGCAGAGTGGCACTAGATGAAGGTAGAGTGGCTGTAGGTGAAGGCAGAGTGGCGCTAGGTGCAGGCAGAGTGGTTTTAGGTGCAGGCAGAGTGGCTGTAGGTGCAGGCAGAGTGGCGCTAGGTGCAGGCAGAGTGGCTGTAGGTGCAGGCAGAGTGGCTGTAGGTGCAGGCAGAGTGGCGCTAGGTGCAGGCAGAGTGGCTGTAGGTGCAGGCAGAGTGGCGCTAGGTGCAGGCAGAGAGGCTGTAGGTGAAGGCAGAGTGGCGCTAGGTGCAGGCAGAGTGTCGCTAGGTGCAGGCAGAGTGGCTGTAGGTGCAGGCAGAGTGTCGCTAGGTGCAGGCAGAGTGGCTCTAGGTGCAGGCAGAGTGTCGCTAGGTGCAGGCAGAGTGGCTGTAGGTGCAGGCAGAGTGGCTGTAGGTGCAGGTAGAGAGGCTGTAGGTGCAGGCAGAGTGGCTGTAGGTGCAGGTAGAGAGGCTGTAGGTGCAGGCAGAGTGGCTCTAGGTGCAGGCAGAGTGGCGCTAGGTGCAGGCAGAGTGGCGCTAGGTGCAGGCAGAGTGGCTGTAGGTGCAGGCAGAGTGGCGCTAGGTGCAGGCAGAGTGGCTGTAGGTGCAGGTAGAGAGGCTGTAGGTGAAGGCAGAGTGGCGCTAGGTGCAGGCAGAGTGGCTCTAGGTGCAGGCAGAGTGGTTGTAGGTGCAGGAAGCTGCGTTACTACCTTACACTAATACGATAATCTTTGGGATTAATGTGAGGGGATTGTGCGTGTGCCAGCAGAAACCAGTGCCGCCCATTGATTTTACGCTGACCACTGCAATGGGCACCATTAGTATCTGCACCTGTCCCATGCTATGTGCACAAGATACATCAGGAACAGGCTTTTCCCGCTCTGTACACATGAATAACACAACGCTTTGCAGGCCCTGAGAAAAGCATTGTGCACTCAGGACACTACCCACCCATTCATGTGAATAAATGGAAATAGTGATCCTCCTGCAGTCCCGCACCCTCTCTCCACATGCTTTCAGACAGTGAGTGGCTGTCAGCACCTTGATTGGTGGATAGCTCCATCCAACCACCAATCAACTGACAGTCATTCACTGTCTGGCTGCAGGCTGGGAGTCAGGTAAACAATACTGTACTCTGATTGGTGGATAGCTCCAGCCATCTACCAATCAGCATGTTGACAGCCATTCACTGTCTGGCTGGAGGTAGCTGGGGAATGCTTCTTGGCCACACTGATTCTGTGTAATACCCAAGTATCTCCAAAGTCACCAGCCCAGGGCAGGGGGGACGAGGGGGTCATATGCCCAGACTGCTCCTGCTCTATGGCCTCTAGAATTGTGGGGACCTGGGGCAGCTGCCCAGTGAGCCCATATGTGAAGATGGCCCTGCCCATGACACTGCCACATGTCAGGGTGGTAACATGTGATCACTTTGACACAGCCCAGATCGTGCTTCCAAAATGCCCTATTTCATGGAAAAACAGATGCAACCAATTTTTTGTGGCGCAGAGAAGCTTCAGCACATGCGCTGCATACAAAGACTGAATCGCTGAGGCACAAGATGCGGAGAGAGATGACGTGGAGAGAGATAAAGTACCAGCCAACCAGCTCCTCACTGTCATTTTTCAAACACAGCCTGTGACATGGCAGCTAGGAGCTGATTGGCTGGCACTTTATCTCTCCAAGGCTTAGTACATAGATCCCTTTATCACATAAGCTAGAACTCCCGTTTCCCGAGCTGGGGCATCTGACGGGCGTCTGTTGTTCCCACATGTACAGTACATATTGGGCACACCGCACTTACCTCGTGTAGCTTGTCTGCTTTCTGCGTCTGTTTCTTGCGGCTCCTCTGGGCGGCGACTCTGTTCTTCTCCCTCCTTCGCACCTTTCTGTCACTTAGATCTGAACTCTGCAAAAGAAAGTGGTGTGAGAGGCGGGTACTGGTGCCCATGGCCGGGTACAGCACACATTCCTATATACCCTTCTCCACCTGCTACAGACACAGGTATACCACCGTCATCTCTCCGTGGGGGTGTGCTTAAGTGGCATGAAGGTGTGGCTAGGTGGACCGGGTGTGGTCACCAATTGGATGAGGTGAAGGTCAATGGGCACCATTTTTGTACCTGAGTTGGCAGTTATACATTTGGCCTCACCCCAGCACAGACGTGGCAGGACCTAACGAGGCGTTACACAGCACTGACAAGCCCCCAGTACAATGTACTTTGCGGGGCTTGCAGAATTGTATATTTGCTACGCCCTCATAGTGGTGCATGAGGACGGCGGAGGCAGTGGTGCTGTCAGTGATATTGGCGAGGCGTTACACAGCACTGACAAGCCCCCAGTACAATGTACTTTGCGGGGCTTGCAGAATTGGATTTTTGCTACGCCCTCATAGTGGTGCATGAGGACGGCGGAGGCAGTGGTGCTGTCAGTGATATCTCCTGCTATAACTATAATGAATAGGCCTATTACTTTTTTTTTTTGACGAAAGTGAAAAATATTATTTTCACTTACTTTAAATAATAATAAATAGTCTCATTTGAAAGTTATACAGGTACAAAGTGACAGTGTGATGGTACGAGCAGGACCCTCCGATCGCTTAGTTTGCCTTATTACTCTTTTTTCCCCAATTGTAAAATGCAACGGAACATTTTGGCGCTGCAAATAACTGTGTGGCGGAACACCCCTAGTGACGGCCCTGACTCCCTGCCCACATGAGGGCACTGCCCATGTCACACACAGCCTGGTACCTCCCAATAGACAGGTCACTGCCCCCCACACCACCAGCTCTTTCATCTCCTGACATTAATCACTGGTTAGATACGCTCACTGGAAGAGCGTATCCACCAATGCCATCTGCTCATAAATGGAATTTATAGTTATACCTCTGGGGAATGGGTAACAGGACGCCCCGCACAGGCCGAACATACTCCACGTAGCAGGTAAGTAACGCCTTCATATAGGTGGCCTCAGGTGTACTTTTGTCTTTCATAAAAGGAGAGGTATAAAATTTTGGAGAGAGCGATAAAGTACAAACCAATCAGCTCCTAACTGTTGTTTTTCGAGCATAGTCTGTAACATGGCAGTTAGGAGCTGATTGGCTGGTACTTTATCTCTTTCCACTTTATCTCTCTCCAAGTTTTGATACATCTTCCCCCTCGTCTTTAGACTTTGCGCCATGCTTTAATTGTGGACGCAATAGAGCGGATGGGTTTTTGTTGTTATTGATGTCTTTGTATTTCCTGACAGACTGAGGGGAACGCGCCTCTTTCTTACACATAAACTACTTTTTGAAACTTTGTTGAGGGAACAGAAACTTCATCTCAAGTCTCATGATGAGCGGAGTAATAGTATTATCTACTCCTTTATGTAGTCATTATAGTATGTTGTGAAGTACAAGCAGGGCCGACGGGTGATCTGTCATAGACCAGGACTGGGGGAATGTGACCAAGCATGTGCTGTCGTAGCTATGGTCTGTTGCATCTTTAGAACGCAAGCTTTCACGAGCAGGGCCCTCTTCCCTCATGTGCTTTTATGTCTCTTTAACCTATCTTCATTTCAATACTCCCTCTGATGGCGCCAAATCCTTCCCTTGATATTTATGTCAGTGTCGCCTGCTGACGCAGCTATGTTTATATACCCTGTACTTGTCTTATATTGTATTGAGCTGTAAGTCACTGTCTTCATGTTTTGCTTATTTGTTTATTCTGTAATTGGGCGCAGCGGATCCCATGTGACGCCATATAAATAAAAGATAATAATAGTAATAATAATAATAATAATAATATACCTTTATACATACCTCCCAACATTTTAGATAGTCGAACTGGGACATCAACGCCGGAATTTGAAAAGGGGTGTGGCCTATTGGAAGGGTGCGCGGCTTTGCGGGAGTGACGCGTTTTCCGTCACTGAGGGGGCATGCCCAGCGCTCTATGAGCTGCTGGCATGCCCTCTCTCCCTCTGTTTCCAGTGAATAGACGATGTGCGCATGAGAGGAGCCTCCCAACTGCCCCCCCCCCCCCCCCCCATGCCACGGGACTCTGCGGCCCGTGGGTGGGACAGCGGGACAGTCCCAAAATAAACGGGACTGTCCCGTGAAAATCTAGACAGTTGGGAGGTATGCTTTATATACTGCAGAGGCTCAGACCGGGATCATTGGGCACTGCCCTCAAGTTGTGAATGAAACCTTGCATTGGATCTATTGACAACTGGACCAGGACCCAGGGGCCACTGAAACTATAAAATTCATTTCCCTGATGAAATGACGAAATGCATTTTTGGTCTGACCCCGTACTGCAGGGTTCTCTCCTGGTCCGTCCGCCTCCGTCGATGCAGTGGGAGCCACCTGGGGAAGGGGAGGGGGGGAGGTGCATTACAGAAACAGAACAGGTCATATTTAATTATTATAAACATATACAGTATGTATGTATATATATATATATATATATATATATATATTGGCATTACTAGTGGATTGTCTTGTGATTCATGAATCTTTAAATGTGTGTGTTCTGATTACTTGTGATAAAGGTGACAACTAGGATTCTCCAGGATTTGGTGGCAACTATCAAGGAGGCTTTTCCTCTCTCCCGGATTCCGGGTTTCTCCCGGAATAATGGGACTCCGCCTCCACCAGCCCACAAACTAGTGGGACAGCTGGGGGCGGCGCCAGCGGCTGTGCGTGCGGCGCGCACACAGGGGACGCGGACGCCCGTGACATGTCACGTGAGTGAAGGGAAGCAGGGGAGGGCCGAGGGAGACGTCGAGACGAATAGTAGCAAGGCGGACTGGCGGCGGACGGTGACTGGGAGCAGCAGCGGGCCGGTAGGGTCAGCTCTTCCCTCCAGTGCAGCCTGCTGACAATTGGGATTATTCCACATAAACCAGGAGGTTGTGTGCGTGGTTCCCCAGAATGCAATGCAACCATAAAGACTGCCCACCGCCCAATAATAATCTGTATCACCGGCATTGCCCGATCTGCCCATTTATGCCACTTTTCATCTTTTTTATTTTATTTTATTAAAGGGAACTAAATGTTTCACAAATTGTTATCTAATATCAGCCAAGCGCCATTCACTACGGATACTGCGCCGAGACCAGGCGGGTGCCGCGGCTGATCAGGCTGCCCCGAACCGCGCAGCCCCAGTAACATAGAATATAAATCATATTTATACTGCATGTTGTCGGGAGGGGGGGGAGTTCTCCAGGAATCGATGATGCATGAGGTGGTAACCCTATCCACAACTCTTGGCTACGCAGAAACCAGTCACCTTTTCACAAGAAACAAGCATTTAGTTTTACCGGGAGGTGACTGCGTCCGTCTAGGGAGCCGTAGGCGCTGTCTGCAGCCAGGGACTGTCCCCAGCGTCAGCTACACAGAACTAATATGTGACGCTCAGATCATTCACAGAACTCTCTGCTTACATGGAAAGCAGAGGATTGGAGGAAGAGATAAGGCCGCCAGCTCTGATCTCTGAACTCTGCTCAGTAACTGTAAAGTCGTCAATACAATCTCACTCTAGAGATTACTATTAATACATGTGCCGCCTCCTGTTCTTCATAGGTATCACTTGGAGCGCCAGGAGCCTGTGGGGCTTATTCAGGTTCCGTTGCAAAATTGCAAAATCGGCCAATGAATGATCTGTTTCTGAGATGTTGGTCGCAGTGCATGACTGACACGCTGCTGGTGTTTTGGGGCTGCACATGGGGGGAGTGTTTCAGAAAACAAGGGTGTGCCACCCCCACGATTTCTGGAAATGCCGTATCTAATGGCTGCAGCATTGGACGCAGCTTTGCTGACCCCAGCAGCGTGATTTACCCGGACATCTCGAGTAACCTGGGGGTCACGCAGATGATCCGATGCTGCATCTTCGGACGCAGCAGCAGATCAGAGAAGCCGGTAGGAGGTGTCTATGTACACAAGACGCCTCCTGCTGCATTTGCCTACTATCATACAGCCGCTTTGCAGAGATGGCGACAATAGCGCCCCCCTCTGTATCTGCCCCCTTATGTGAAAGCGTTGTGCGGCTTCTACTGTAGTAAAGGTATCCTGTAGTCTCACTGTATACTAAGAGCAATGCTGTTTCCATGACAACGGCACATTCATCAATTAAGACGCTTCATCTAGCATGCCTTACTTAGGTGTGTGTCCGAGTGCAATCTCCGCCCGGGCCCCCTACTCTCTAGCCGGCAGCGCAAGTAAGAAGAGTCTGACGCTGTGCCGGAGCCTACTGTGCATGTGCCGTGTCACTGTCCCGAAGACTAATATACTGCGCCAGCGCAGATCGCAGGGTAAATGGCCGCCGGTGATTTGTGCAGCGCTGCCACCGGGGCTCCGGAGAGGTAAGTACTGAAGAATGCGGATGCAGGGTGCGTGTTGTGCTCTCTCCGGGCCCAGGAGCCGTGTGCCACTACGTAGCCCCTTCCGGAACCAGATGAGTGCGTTTCTATATTTAAATGTTTCTATCACATCTCCTCTCTCCCCTCTGTACATGTTCCTGATACATTATGCAGCACGTGGACTCTAGAAGGAGCCCTTATCTGATTTTTTGCTATTTTATTGCCATCTTTTTGGAGATGGCACCTCCAGGACTGTACATATTAGCCGAGGTGAGGTCCAATCGGCGATGTATAAATGGCTCATATAACCAACATCTCCCTACTACTAATACCTCTTCCTATAAACCAATGCTGACTACACTGCTACCTTACCCTCATACCATATGACACTATAACTCCGAGCTCCCTGCCCCCTGGTGATATCACATTCCTTCTGTACTCTGGTTTGTACTTTATGCACTATTTTAAACTAGTAAAATGGGCCTGGGTCACCTCAGTCCACCCCCGTCCCACCCCATTTACCCCAGCCGCAACTGTCTCTTCTCTGCCATCCGCCCCGTCCCACCCACGTCATGGTGGAAGCCATTATCAGGGCGTACGGGGTCTCTCGCTCACAGGGTGCAACCTCGTAAGCTGCGCACACCATTCTGTGTTATTATATAGATATGAATTTATAACATTTACGGCTCCACTCTTTAGTCCAAAGTTCTTTTCCAATAAAGTATTTTATGTTCATTTGAGCCCGTTGGGGTGATAGAGCTTTGTATCATCTGGAATAATGTAAACTATCACTCATTTTTTTTATCATTATTATTATTAACAGTTTCTTATATAGCGCAGCAAATTCAACTGGACACAATGATAAAACAAAACTGGGTAAAAACAAACAGTCATAGAGGTAGGAGGGCCCTGCTCGCAAGCTTACAATGTATGGGGAATAGGCATTGATACACAAGTATAGGTGCTATCTATTGCATAGCTGTCCACCGGATTGCAGAGGTTCTTGGTGGGCTGCATAATATCACATTACAGCAATGATGAACCGGGATCAGGAGGGAGGGAGAGTGAAGAATTAAATATGTGGAGGATATGTGTGGACTGTACAGTGGGGATATAATTGGATAGGAAAGCTTATGAAGGATGAGTGAGCGGTTCTGGAATGTGATAAGCTGCCTGAAGAGATGAGTTTTCAGGGAACGTTTGAAGGTTTGGAGACTAGAGAGTCTTATTGTGCGTGGGAGGGCATTCCACAGAGTGGGTGCAGCCCGAAGAAAGTCCTGTAATTGTGCATGGGAGTGAGTAATGAGTGTGGATGAGATACGCAGATCTTGTGCAGAGCGGAGAGGTCAGGTAGGGAGATATTATGAGATAAGAGAAGTGATGTACATTGGTGTAGTATGGTTAATGGCCTTATGTGTGAGTAAAAGTATTTTATATTGATTACGGTAGAATACAGGTAACCAATGGAGGGACTGACAGAGCGGATCAGCAGATGATGAACGTCTAGCGAGGAAAATAAGCCTCGCAGCTGCAGTCAGAATGGATTGTAGTGGTGAGAGCCTATGTTTGGTAAGACCGGTCAGGAGACTATTACAATAATCAATGCGGGAGATGATGAGAGCATGGATTAGAGTGTTTGCTGTGTCTTGTGTAAGATATGGTTGTACTTTGGATATGTTTCTTAGATGCATGTAACATGATCTTGAGACAGATTGAATGTGGGGAACAAAGGACAGTTCAGAGCCAGGAATGACACCTAGGCAGCGAGCTTGTGGGGTAGGGATGATTGCTGAGTTATCAACAGTGATAGAGATATCAGTTTGGGAACGACTATTGGCCAGTGGAAATATAAGTAGCTCTGTTTTGGAAATATTCAGTTTGAGGTGGCGAGATGTCATCCAAGATGAAACGGCAGAAAGGCATTCAGTGACACGGCCCAATACAGATGGTGACAAGTCAGGGGAGGATAGGTAGATTTTAGTATCATCAGCGTACAAATGATACTGAAATCCAAAAGAGCTGATTAGTTACTAAGAGATAAGGTATAGATAGAGAAAAGCAGAGGACCTAGGACTGAGCCTTGCGGTACTCCAACTGATAGAGGCAGAGAAGAGGAGGTGGAATCAGAGAAGTGAACACTGAAGGAGCGATTAGATAGGTAGGAAAGGAACCAAGAAAGGACTGTGTCCTGAAGACCTAGGGATTGTAGTGTCTGTATGAGAAGAGAGTGGTCACAGTGTCACATGCAGCAGAGAGATCTAGAAGAATAAGTAGTGAGTAATGGGCTTTAGATTTAGCAGTGACCAAATCATTCACTACCTTAGTCAGTGCTGTCTCTGGAGAGTTGGGCACGAAAGTCTGACTGATGTGGGTCCAATTAATTGTATGAGTTAGGAAAGTGTGTGAGGCGAGTGTAGGTGAGTTTCTCAAGTAGCTTGGAGAGACAAGGGAGCTGAGAGATGGGACGGTAGTATGAGAGAGAGTTCGGGTCAGAGTTTAGTTTTTTCAGAATGGGAGTAATCACTGCATGCTTGTATAGAGAAGGAAAGATACCAGTAGACAGAGAGAGATTACAGATGTTACAGAGAGAAATCACAGATTACTAATGAGTACAATAAACAGAACAGGACCCAGTATATCGCTGAGGTTCCCTGCAAGTTTCTGTCCCGTCCTCTGAGCTTACACCACTGCCCACAACACCCACAGTCTCAGTCCTTTACCTAGAGCATTATCTATTCCATTCAGGGCCGGATTAAGCCTTGGGGGTGCCGAGGGCACTTAAAACAGGGGAGCACCGGTGGAAGGTGGGGGATGTATATTACATTGTACATACCTCCCAACATGACCCAGGGACAAAATACTCTCTACCTGGACTTCCCAATTAATATATGATTGGTGTCACCTGTGTTTAACTATTTAATTGATAAGAAAGGTGATTCAACACAGGTGATTGAAATCATAAAGAAGGAAGTCCAGGTAGAGAGCATTTTGTCCCTCCTGGAATGGGTCATGGTGGGAGGTACAGATTGTGTATATTAAATTGAAATCACTGGTGTATATTAGATTTAAACTAATAGTTTAATAATAATGCCTGGGTACTGGTTATAGCTCCACCTAATTGAAAGACAACTATTTTATAAACTTTTCTTGTAGTGGAACAAAGACAACTTAACCTTAAAATACACATAGAAAAATAAATCTATAATGTATCTTGTCACATGCAAGTACAGCAGCAGCATCTGTATTACTTACACACTGGGACAGGACTCAGGCGGACTCTGTGTGTGTCTCTCTCTAGACCCTCAATAGAAAACAGGATACATAGAACACAGAGACCCAGGCGGGGAGGAGGAGAAGCTGGAACCCTTGTGTCACTTACAGCCCTCTCCACCCTAATAATCTGGCTATGATTCCAGTATATTTGTGTCAGATGCATGCCATGAAAATGATCTATGCCTCTTTGTTGTGACTACAATGCTGTTTCTTAGGGGGGTATTTATTAAAGCTTCAGAAGAGATAAAGCGGAAAGAGATAAAGTACCAACCAATCAGCTCATAACTGCCATTTTTCAAATGCAGCCTGTTACATGAGAGCTAGAAGCTGATTGGAACCTTATCTCTCTCCAGTTTATTCTCTCCATGCTTTGATAAATACCCCCCCCCCAACCTCATTGTCAGTAACAGTATCTAAAATATAAATCTGCCAGTAGTTCCAAAGGTCTGGAAGCAACACTGATCCGCCTATTAGGGATGCGGTCAGGATCCCAGCGCTCAGAATCCCATCAGTCGGAATACCGGCACCGGATTCCCTGAGATCCACCTATTATTGTACAGTGCCATAGTATAATAAATGCCATTTAGTTAGCAATGATGATACATAGAAAATAAATAACAGTTTAATACAGAAAGTAATGTCTGAGGGGCGTTGGGATCTCTCTTTTCCATTTCATGTGAAAATAAACATATGCCAAATATAAAATTTCTTCCAGCAGCTCCTGTATATTTGTTTGTTCCAATATGTACAATAAGCTCCGCTCGCTGCAGAGCCCCCACCAACGCTGAGCAAAATGAGATCGTTACAGTGAGACATTAATGGTATTTAGCTCCAGCTAGAATAAGCAAAGTGTATTAAAAAATGCACAAAGCGCAATTCTTCAGACAGAGGGGAACATGTATCCTGAGATGGTGGTAGATGCGTCACGCACTTGGAGACATATTCGGAGGAGACGGATTTTGCATATTGTGGAGGGGTATTTTCAAAATCCGAAAGACTCCTCATTTTGTGCCAGGATGTCTCGCGCCGTGACAGAAGAGGTTGGGTTTGTGTGACCGGCGGTCAGGAAAACGCCGGGCGGTCACCAACGCTGTCCCCGCAGAAACGTTTAGTACACAAATATGGAAACTATGATAAAAAATGGTAATACCCACCGCAATCAGAACTGTTAATAAGTGTCGCACTGCTGTGATTATTTCTACGTAGGCCCCAGGGGTGTAGTATGGTATGCCGGCGGCCGGGCTCCTAGAGACCAGCATACCGGCGCCGGGAGCCCGACCGCCGGCATACCGACAGCATGGTGAGTGTAAATAAGCCCCTTGTGGGCTCGCTGCGCTCGCCACGATGCGGGCACGGTGGCACGCTACACGTGCCACGCTATTTATTCTCCCTCCAAGGGGGTCGTGGACCCCCAAGAGGGAGAAAAAGTGTCAGTATGCCGGTTGTCGGGATTCCAGCGCCGGTATACAGTGCGCCGGGATCCTAACAGCCGGCAAACTGAAGACCACCCGGCCCCAGAGTTAGTTATCTGTTAGCAAAATGTTCACAATCCTACCCTAGCCACCCCACACAGAAGTAAATTAAAAACTACACCAACATACATCTCTTCGCTTATCTCAAAACATCTCCCAACCCGACCTCTACGTCTCTCACACATTACCTGCTCCCAGTCACAGTTACAGGCCTGTATCTGGGCTGCACCCACTCTGTGGAATGCCCTCCCACACACAATAAGACTCTTCTCTAGTCTCCAAACCATCAAGCGTTCCCTGAAAACTCACCTCTTCAGACAAGCCTATCAAATTCCAGAGCCACCCACATAACCTCCATGAGCTATCCTCCCAGTTACACACCCGCTATACAGTTCTCACAAAACTTACATGTGTTCTCTTTCTACAGCCACATATCCCGCTGACCCTAGGCCAATATTGCTGTGTGACTGATCACACAGCCCACCAGGAATCTCTGCGAGCTCGTTAAACCAATATGCAATATGCAGCCCCCAGAGCCGGCCGTAACCAATATGATGCCCTAGGCAAGATTTTGGCTGGTGCCCCCTAGCACCACCGCTGGTTCCGCCTCTGAGCTTGCACCTCTTTCCCGGAACCATCACCCCTCAGCCATAGCAGTACTTATTTGGTGTTTGTACCCCCTATATTTTAAATAGGAACAGTTCGCACATTTGGCGCACAGCCCAAAAAGGGGTGTGTTTTTGCTGGCAAGGGGCATGGCCACACAATAGTACCCCCAATTCCAATTACGCCGCACAGTACTGCAACTTTATTCACATTTGATCATGCGATAGTGTCCATAATTCATATTACATCCCACAGTAGTATCACTTTACCTTATAAACGTTACTCCTCACAGTAGAGCCCCTTATTCATATTACATCACACTGAATTGCTCCTTATTCACATTACACCACACCTTATTGCTCTTTATTCACATTAGACGACACAGTAGTGCCCTTTCTATACGCAACGCCACATAGTAAAGCACCTTATACACATAATGCCACAGAGTAATGCCCCTTACACATATGAGACACATTATTAATGTCCTTATAAACATAATGCGTCTTACACATTATGACAACCTTTATTAATGCCCTTTTACACATAATGCCCCTTACACTTATGCCGCACATTATTAATACCCTTATACACATAATGACACACATAATGCCCCCTACACATTTGCTGCACATTATTAGTGCCCCTATACACATAATGACGCACATACAGTAGTACCCTGTTACATATATGCTGCACATTATTAATGCCCTTATACACATAATGACACACATAGTGGCCCCTTACACATATGTTGCACATTATTAATGCATTTTTACATGACACACAAAATGCTCCTTACACATATTCCGAACACTACTGCACAACCAACCCACTCACATGCACACAGCACTCACACTGCCACTAACACTGTGACCTCTGCCTCTGCTTGGATACAGATGTGTCCTCATAAATCTTGCCTCAATGCCAACGTCGGGCACCTTTTTTTATGAAAATGCAGCTTATTTGCATTGCTATGTGGCTAGGATGCACAAGCAGCTTCTGCTGATTAAAATGATATGCAGCATGCCTATATACTGTGTGAGACTGTGGCTGTATCTGCATATGAAATGCTTCACACAGAATATAGGCGTGCCGCATATCATTTTAATCAGCAGAAGCTGCTGATGCCCCTAGGCATATCAAAAGCCCTAGGCAATTGCCTAGTTTGCCTATGCCTATGGCCAGCTCTGGCAGCCCCTATCCTTGTGTATCACATGCCCTATAGAGTGTAAGCCTGCGAGCAGGGCCCTCCTACCTCTATGTCTGTCTATTATCCAGTCTTGATTTATTTCTGTTTTGTTCCCATTTGTCAACTGTGATGGATTATGCTGCCGCTATTTTAATTTTTTATTATTAATAATAATAATAATAATTAACTTTTTTAATTTTGTACATGGAGTCATCATGGTTTAAACAGAACCAGCTTGTTTGGATGAGTTGCGTGAACATGTAGAGTTATGGGCCTAATTCAGAGTTGATCGCAGCAGCAAAGTTGTTAGCAGTTGGGCAAAACCATGGCCCTCATTCCGAGTTGTTCGCTCGTTATTTTTCTTCGCATCGCAGCGATTTTCCGCAAACTGCGCATGCGCAATGTTCGCACCGCGCCTGCGCTAAGTAAATTTTCTAAGAAGTTTGGTATTTTACTCACGGCTTAACGAAGAAATTTCTTCGTTCTGGTGATCGGAGTGTGACTGACAGGAAGTGGGTGTTTCTGGGCGGAAACTGGCCGTTTTATGGGAGTGTGCAGAAAAACGCTGCCGTTTCTGGGAAAAACGCGGGAGTGGCTGGAGAAACGGGGGAGGGTCTGGACGAACGCTGGGTGTGTTTGTGACGTCAAACCAGGAACGAAACTGACTGAACTGATCGCAGTGGCAGAGTAAGTCTCGAGCTACTCAGAAACTGCAAATACATTTCTGATCGCTATTCTATTCGCTATTTTGCAAATCTTTCGTTCGCTATTCTGCTATGCTAAGATTCACTCCCAGTAGGCGGCGGCTTAGCGTGTGCAAAGCTGCTAAAAGCAGCTAGCGAGCGAACAACTCGGAATTACCACCCATGTGCACTGCAGGGGGGGCAGATGTAACATGTGCAGAGAGAGTTAGATTTGGGCGGGGTGTGTTCAAACTGAAATCTAAATTGCAGTGTTAAAATAAAGCAGCCAGTATTTACCCTGCACAGAAACAATATAAACCTCTCAAATTTAACTCTCTCTGCACATGTTACATCTGCCCCACCTGCAGTGCACATGGTTTTGCCCAAATGCTAACAAATTTGCTGCTGCGATCAGGTCTGAATTACCCCCTATGTACAGGATCACTGCCCAGATGGAACAATCTGCTTTTAATGCACTGGACTCAGTACTGACCAGCGGACTCCTGACAACGCTCCATCTCCTCACATCCATGTCATGTTTTGAGATACAATATAGAATTAATTTACAACCACGTTCTCCTGTGGAGTTTTGTGTCACACTCTGTAAGATCCCCTGTACCCAGGCACCCTGTATTGTCCTTTCTGCACCCGG